>NC_080178.1:50150254-50397254 GCF_950295315.1 Erinaceus europaeus | reverse complement strand
GATTGACTTGTGTCTACATCAGGTAATTAAAGGATTCACAGTGGTGAAAGTTAACTGTTGTTTCAATAGTTTTTAATCCCTGAGTTGGAGCTCAGTGGTTTAAAAGACTATTTATTTTTCTTCCCTGTTACCTATGGGAGCATGAGGGCTTTTAAACTACAAATAGGCTTCTTAGCTTATTCACTGACTCCTGACCAAGAGATAAAGCAGAGTGTGGCAGAGATACTCCAGTGATTATGCAAAGAGACTTTCACAGCCTGACAGCTTTGCCATGGAGGTATAGGTTTCCCGGTTAGATATCTGGTGTCCCTCCCTGCCCCTGCTCCAGATTCTGAGTGCAGTAGCAATGAAGACTCAGAGATGCACTGGGTGAGTCTCCGGGAAGTCCTCTCCTACCTTCAGCTCTCCCTTTGTTGGTGGAAAAGACTGGAGGTGGTTTTTCAACTGATCAACTGAGGGACTGTTACCAGCCACTTAGTCTTTCCCTAGGCACCTCTCCGCCACCAGCCACACGTGTTTGTACTCCCCAGTCATTTTGTGGGTTCCTATAGTCATTCTTGTCCTGTCTGGTTTCTGTCCCATGTGGTCCCCTTTGATATTCCTAGTTGATCTGGGAGAGGAGAGGAGAGGAGAGAAATAGATCTGCTGCTGCTCCCCTATTATTTATCCCTCTGGGAATCTGGACCCTGCATCATTATGTGGTGCAAAAGTTTGAAGGTCTGGCTTCTGTAATTGCTTCCCCCCAAACATGGGAATTGACAGGTCAGTCCATACTCCTCACCCGTCTTTCTCTTTCCCTAGTAGGATGAGGTTCTGGGGAAGCAGGGCTCCAGTGTGTATTGGTGGGTCATCTGTCCAGGAAAGTGCGGTTGGCATCGTGGTAGCATTTGGAACCTGGTGACTGAAAGAAGAGCTAACATATAAAGCCAAATAAATTGTTGACTAATCATGAACCTAATGGCTGGAATAGTGCAGATGAAGATTCGAGGGTCTTAGTTTTGTAGATGGTAGCCCTATTTTAGTTATATTCCAAAGGGTCTATGACTATACTCCTGTTTTTTTTTATTTTTATTTATTTATTTATTTATTTATTGTTTTTCTGAGCCTGAAGTCTGACATGCAGGTGGGCCCAAGATATTGTCTAGGGAGATGTTGTCATGGCTATAAAAAGGAGCAGAAAGCTGGATGTGGGAGTAAAGTACTCCCAAATATGGGAAACTGAATAAATATTGTTGACTGTAAACCCCATCGATTTGATCTGATATGGGGCCTATATTTGAATTAGGATCCTGTGTGACCTCTTCATCCCTGTAGATCTGAGCTCACATTCTGTGGTCATGAGTAGGGACGTTCCAAGTTACCCCAGTTTCAGGACCCGTCTTCCACATGTGGAGCATAGAGTATGTTGTCTAGTCTCCCTTCAGAGGATGGAAGATTCTCTGCCATTGTTGATCCGCATTGAAAAAATTGCTTGTCTAGAAAGCTCTCATGGATTTGTGCAGGCACTGAGCACCAGTGATACCTAAGTGACAATGAAGTAAGAATAAAAAGTACATGAAATACCAGCCAAAACTTTTTTTCTTCACAATTTTAAATGCCCTTTATTTTTATTTTCATATATAATGTTTTATTTATTTTTTATTCTTTATATTCACTTTCATTGCCCTTGTTTTTACACTGTTGTAGTGATTTTGTTGTGGATGTCATCATTGTTCAATAGGACAGAGAGAAATGGAGAGGAGGGAAAGCAGAGAGGGGGAGAAAAAGGTAGGCACCTGCAGATCTGCTTCACTGCCTGTGAAGAGACTACTGCCCTGCAGGTGGGGAGCAGGGAGCTCTAACCAGGATCCTTACTTGGTTCTTCTGTTCGCCTAACCTGCTGCACTACCATCATACTCCCCATGATGACCTTTTTCATGCAGATCCACAGAGGAAGAGAGAGGTTTGGGAGTCAAGAAGTCTCCTCAGGTAGGCACACAGGAAGCCGGGTTTCACCAGGAGCACAGGCACTCAAGGCAGGGGTGAGAACTCTGGGGAAACATAATGGAGAGCCATGCTGGCAACAGAAACTCTTCTTCCTTCTAGTGAAGTTAACACTCTTACTGGGGTCTGGTGCCTTCCAAAGAATGACACATAATCTCTAGCTGACAGATATAAATATGGGTTATAAACTATGTGACAAATGTGTTAAAGAGATAATAAAGGGGGAGAGGTAGGATAGATAATATAATGGTTATGCAGAGAGACTCTGATGCCTGAGCCTCCAAAGTCCCAGGTACCAGAAAAAAGGAAAAGAAAAGAGAGATGTGTTGATCTACAAATGTCAAGAATGGGGACCAGGCAGTGGCACAGTTGGTAGGGCAGACATGACAATACACAAACACTCAGTTCAAGCCTAGGTCCTTGCCTTCTGCCCCCACATGCAGGGGGAATGCATCACAAAAGGTGAAGCAGTGCTGCAGATGTCTCTTTCTCTCTGCATCTCTATCTTCTATCTCAATTTCTTTCTACCCCAACTCAATATTTTTTTTTCTTTAATGTCAAGAATGTGTTCTATAAAAGCAAGTATCCAGAGTTGTGCGCTGTGGGCTCTGTCACAGTCACCTTCATTGGTAACATTTTGTAGGATCTTCACTTCAAAATGTATTTGGAGACTCAACTCTATGGACATGAATGAAAATGAGTAAATTAATTGTACTGCGTCAAGCTAAAAAGCTTCTACACATTGAAAAAGCTATCCAAAGATAACCGGGTGACACAGTAATTAGGAGAAGATATTTGCACTTCCTACTTGTAGAAGTGACTGATCCTAAATATCTATAGGGAACTGGTACAAATTACAAGGGGGAAAAAAGCAATAAAATTATGACCCAAGCCTTGGATACTACCTAAAATAGACTTTCCTAGTTTCTTTCCATATGAGGACCTCTGGTTTTATCTGTTCTATCATTTTTTAAAAGGATTTTATTTATTTATGAATAAGATAGGAGGAGAGAGAAAGAACCAGACATCATGCTGGCACATGTGCTGCTGGGGATAGAACTCGGGATCCCATGCTTGCGAGTGCAAAGCTTTATCTCTGCCTCACCTCCCGGACTGCTATCTGTTCTCTTCTTACTTTCATGTTCCTGTTCATTAAACAATTTGTCATGCTTTATATCTTAATGCCTTTCACCCACCACGTTGAAGATTATACAATGATGCCATTCTGATTTCCATGGGCAGACAGAATCACTAATGTGTCCTGGAACCTCACCTCCCCAGAACCTTGCCCCATTAGGTAAAGATAGGAACAGCCTGGGGTTATAGATTGCCTGTAAAGAATTTTGGTCCATACTCCCAGAGGGATAAAGAATAGGGAATCTTCCAACATAGGGAATGGGATGTGGCACTCTGGTGGTGGCAAGTGTGGTGTTGTCCTTCTATTATTCTGTAGTCTTGTTAATCATGATGAAATCACTAAGAAGACTTTTAAAAAAATTGTGGCCAAGGGGGGTGAGCAATGGCACAGTGGGTTAAGCACACATGGCACGGATCACAGATCGCAGTTTGAGTCCGCAGCTCCCCATCTGCAGGGGAGTCGCTTCACAGGAGGTAATTCAGGTCTGCAGGTGTCTATCTTTCCCTCCCCTTCTCTGTCTTCCCCTCCTTTACCCATTTCTCCTTGTTCTATCCAACAACAACAACATCAATAACAACAACAATAACAATAACCCCAACAATGATAAAACAACAAGGGCAACAAAAGGGGAAAAAAATAATCTATAGGAGCAGTGGATTCATGGTGCAGGCACTGAGCCACAGCAATAACTCTGGAGGAAAAAAAACAAACACAAAAATGTGGCCAAATAACTGAACAGTTGTTGAAAGAAGAGGTTCACATGGCCCACAGACACCTGAAGAAATATGTAACATTAGAGAATTGCATTTTGAAACTACACTGTGATTCCACTTACCTTACCACTGAGATTTCATTACCTGATGATTCGACAATTAGTAAAGAGATAAAAGACAATTACCAGATAGCTAGAATCCTGTGGAATCTAGAGAACTGATACTCATGAATAAGAGAAAAAAAAAAAAAGGAAAAAAAACCCATACTGTGTGAGTACAGTTGTGATTGGGTCACAGAACTTTGGTGGTGGGTGTGGTGTAGAACTATGTCCTCTAATTTCCTGTGACCCAGTATTGATCACACACAAACTAAAGTCACACACTGAGATTCCACATTAAACCTGGAGAATGACCTACATCAACAAAACAAGAGATGACAAATGTTGGGTAAAGTAGTGGAGACAAAGGGACTTTATTATACTGCTTATGGGAATGTAAACTCTTCCTTTGGAAGACTGAAGGATCCTTTAATAAAAGTGAAATTACCTGATGATCCAGTGTAGGATTAAATGTATATATCTTAGTGTAGGGAAATTGTGAGGATACGGCTGAGCATGGTGTGGGACCTCCTATTGAAAAATTGGGGTCTAGATGGCATGACCTTCCTATCAGTCTCTCTCTACCTGAGAGTGAGCATGGAAGAAAACGACCACCAGGAAATGTCCCTTCTGTCACTCTCCCTGCCTCACAAAGACTCTGAACGCAGCCCATTTCCTTGTTCCCAAACCAGATGGTTTACTTACTCAGAGGTAAATGGGTGTTCATCTTTCTTGATCACATATGACCCATATATTATTGTTTGGCTCCGTCAAACAATAACTAGGAGCATTTTCCTTACTCCTCCACCCACTCCGGTCCCTTTAATTTTACATTATCTATCTTCTCTCTGCCCTTAAGACCCTTTCTGTCTGCCATTTATTGATAACCTTACTTTCCTCATTCCATTGATCAACTAAACCCCTTGCTCAACATTTGCTAGGAATGCTCTGATCTATTCCAAACCCATTACCTCTCTTTGACCCGGTTCTCCCAAACCATATCTGGAATGGATAATTTACTTCCTCCTATGACCCCTTATAATTCTGGATGTGCTGTTCAATAAATGGATTGTTATCAGACACAAGTCCCCGGGTCATCTCTCGTCACGGCACTAGCACCAGATGCTGAGTTAGTCCTGTAGGCTCACTCCTTTCTTCTTCTAGCGTTTGCCCTTCTTCAGTAGCCAGTCAAGAGCATCAGGTTGAGCCTGATGTAAAGTTTCGAGACCTCCTTTGAATCTGGAGAGGTGGCAGTCGTTGACTATGTGGTTCATAGTCTGTCTGTACCCGCAGGGGCAGTTCGGGTCATCTCTGGCCCCCCAGCGATGGAACATAGCGGCGCACCGGCCATGGCCTGTTCGATAGCGAACAGAGGAGGGCCCAATCATAATGTGCTAGGTCAAAGCCGGGTTGACGCTTGCAGGGGTCTGTGATGAGGTGTTTGTTCTTTACCTCAGCTGACTGCCAGCTCTGTTTCCAAGAGACTGGAACAGAGAAGTTCAGTGTAGGCGTAGGGGACCAGATTGGGTGACGAGACGTCAAGCGTTGGACAGGGTGGGCGAAGATATCCGCGCATATTGGCAGGTCCGGTCGAGAGTAGACATGGGAAATGAACTTCGATGATGCCGCATCCCGACGAATATCTGGCGGGGCGATGTTGCTAAGGACTGGCAGCCATGGAACCGGGGTGGAACTGATGGTTCCAGAAATTATCCTCATGGAGGTATATAATTTGGAATCGACCAAGTGGACATGGGGGCTACGGAAGCATACTGGGGCACAGTATTCTGCAGTGGAATAGCATAATGCCAGAGATGATGATCGTAGTGTGGAAGCACTCGCGCCCCATGAGGAGCTGGCCAGTCTTGCAATGATGTTATTCCTCGCGCCCATAGCAATAATAACAACAATAAACAACAATGGAAATAACAGGGAAAAATAAATAAATATATATATTTTAAACAACTTGGACATCAGCTGTGTAAAGAACAAAAATGAGATTATACTGTAACTTTAAATATTTATATCTCATGTAAATTTAAAGGTATGAGCTCAAACTTTCATGAGCAGCAAAAATATACCTGTAGGTCTTAAAAATATTTTAGGACAGGCAAACATAACTTACTTTCATAGTATGCTCACGTGGCCATGCACTTGGCCCCAGTTTGAGCCTGACCCTCATAGTACTGAAGGAAGCTATCCCGAATGAGGAGAAATACTTCTGAGGTAGTACTCAGGGGTGCACTGAGAGGGTAAGTGGGACAAGCAGGGAAGGAGAGAGGGAGGGAGTACTACTGCACTACAACTGAACCAGAAACCTACCTTTATGCACTGCATTGTTATGGGATTAATAATGCTAACTATGCCTCTAGATCCAGCCACAGCCAGCAGAAGATGGCTGGTATTGCAATCAGATGTCCACCCACAAGTGTAAACATTTTCATCAACCTAATAAGTGTCAGTTAAGAAGTCACTGTTTTCAAAAAATAAAAGGGTTACAATTCAACACATGGGGGTTCTCAAGAACTGATAAAAGTTTCTGACACAGAAGTTCTCATTTCTCTTTATACCATTAGATTTAACAAGCCTTTTCATCAAAAAACTACACGGGGGTGAGGAGAGGTGATGGCACACAGGGTTAAGTGTACATAGTGCAAAGTGCACCGGCTCAAGAATCCCGATTCAAGCCCCAGGCTCCCACCTGCAGGGAGGGTTGCTTCACAAGCAGCAAAGCAGGTCTGCAGGTGTCTTCCTCTCCCCCTCTCAATTTTTCTGTCCTATCCAAAACAACAACAATAACAACAGCAACAACAATGGAACAAAGATGGCCACCAAGAGCAATGGATTTGGATTTGTAATGCAGGAATTAAGTCCCAGCAATGACCTTGGAGGCAAAAAGAAAAAAAAAAGTATAGCATGTGATCAAACAAAAGCAATGCCTTCCACTCAATATTTATTATTTGGCTCTTTGCTTCACTACTCAGCTCTGCAGTGACAGCCAGACACTGCTTGTGTACCTATGAAATTTATTTACCCAAACAGTAGCCAGGGCCAGGGAGGTAGCCCTGCAAGAGGCACACCAAGCTTGTGTGACTGAAACCCCTGAGGTTCAGCTTCATATGCCAAGACCACCATATGCCAGAACTAGGCAATGCTCTGATCTCTTCACAACTTTCACAAGGATCAATAACTATTGAACAAATCAAGTGTCCATCACCCAAGGCTACAGCATACTGGCCCTTACTATATTCTCAATAGTTTAAAATACTTGTAAAAAAACTTTATTTATACTTTATTTATCATTATTGAATAGAGACTAAGAGAAGTGGAGAGGGAAGAGGGAGAGAAGAGGAGACACCTGCAGAACAGCTTCACCACTTGTGAACTTTATCCCTTCAGGTGGAAAGCAGGGGCTTGAATATATGTCCTTGCACACTGTAACATGTGGACTCAACCAGGTGCACCACAGCCAAGCCCCTGTAATTATAATTCTAACTAATTATTTACCTTGTGAGTAGTCATAACTTGTTATTAGTCAAAATGTTCTGTGCCAGTTCTGGGACGTGGCATAATGGATAAAGTGGTGGACTCTCAAGCATTAGGCCTTGAGTTTGGTCCCTGACAGCACATGTACCAAAGTGATAGCTGGTTCTCTCTCTCTCCCTCCTATCCCTCTCGCAAAAAAAAAAAAAAAAAAAAAAGTTTTGTACCATATACTTAAGTTGCCGATATATTGCATACCATAGTCACAGCTGTACTTGCATGGCTGAGAGTTTAGCTTTCTCCTGAACTAAGATGATGAAGAAAAGGTTTTGTAATGTTAGGTAATGGGGAATGTTCATAATATCACTTCTTTTAAAAATATTTTATTTTAATAAGAGAGAAAAATACAGGAGCGCAGGGGGTTAAGCGCATGTGGCACAATGTGCAAGGACCAGCATAAGCATCCCAGTTTGAGCTCCAGGCTCCCCACCTGCAGGGGAGTCACTTCACAGACACTGAAGCAGGTCTGCAGGTGTCTATCTTTCTTTTCCCCTCTCTGTATTCCCCTCCTCTCTCCATTTCTCTCTGTCCTATCCAACAACAACGAAAAGAAGAATAACTACAACAACAACAACAACAAAAAACAAGGGCAACAGGGAACAAATAAATAATTTTTAAAAAAGAGAGAAAAATACAGACACAGAAAGATTAGAGTACTGCTCAGCTCTGGCTTATGGTCGTGCTCATGACCAAACCTGGGACTTCAGACCCTCAAAAATGAAAGTCTGGGGGCCGGGCAGTAGTGCAGCGGGTTAAGTGCATGTGGCACAAAGTGCAAGGACCCGGGTAAGGAACCCTGTTCGAGCCCCAGGCTCTCCACCTGCAGGGGAGTTGCTTCAAAGGTGGCGAAGCAGGTCTGCAGGTGTCTACCTTTCTCTGACCCTCTCTGTCTTCCCCTCCTCTCTCCAGTACTCTCTGTCCTACCCAACAATGACAACAACAATAATAGTAACAACAAAGAATGATAAACAACAAGGGCAACAAAAGGGAAAAAATGGCCTCCAGGAGCAGTGGATTCATAGTGCAGGAATTGAGCCCCAGCAATAAACCTGGATGCAAAAAAAAAAAAAAAAAAAAAAGACAACAGAGAAAACAAAAATGAATGTCTTTTGCACCGAATAAGGGCAAGAGACTGGCATACATTAACAATGACTCTTTAGTCATCAGGCCACCCAATCAGTTGGGTCCTAGTCTGGGAGTCCTCATATTCCCAAACAGACATGATGGGCCTAGACCTCAAATAAATCCCTCTCTCCATTGTTACCGGTTATCTTTATCAGGAACAACACAATAGACCCCTTTTCAGGCCCCCATAAGACCTTGCCTTCAACATGGAACAACAATGGCAGAGAATGTTCCCAGTTCATCTTTCTGGTTCTTTTTTCCAGCCATGACAACATCTCCCAAGACAATAACTTGGGCGTACCTGCATATCAGATGTCAGGCTCAGGGAAAAAAAAAAAAAAAAAAACGCATGAGTACACTCATGGACACTTTCGAATATAACTAAAATAGACCTACTAACTATATACAAAATGGAAACACCCCAACTCTTCATCTGCACTATTTCAGCCTTTGGGTTCATGACTAGTCAACAATTTGTTTGGCTTTATATGTTAGCTCTTCTTTCAGCCACCAGGTTCCAGATGCTACCACTATGCCAACCGGACTTCCTGGACAGACGACCCCACCAATACACACTGGAGCCCTGCTTCCCCAGAACCCCATCCCACTAGGGAAAGAGAAAGACCAATTGGGAGTATGGATTGACCTATCAATGCCCATGTTCGGTAGGGAAGCAATTACAGAAGCCAGACCTTCAATCTTCTGTACCACATAATGACCTTGGGTCCATACTCCCGGAGGGATAAAGAATAGGAAAGCTTTCAAGGGAGGGGATGGGATATGGAGTTCTGGTGGTGAGAACTGTGCAAAGTTGTATCCCTCTTAGTATGTTTTTTGTCTGTGTTTTCTTTGTATAAATATAAGTTAAAAAATAAAAATAAATAATAAAGTCTTTTGCAGATCCACTATGCTGTCCCCCCAGCTGTGAATATGATTTTCCATGTCTAATCTTCCTAGTAATTCATCTATACATCTAACCACCCAGTAAAAGTAGCATATCATAATTTTTATTATTAGGAAAACTGCAATGACATCATAGGTACTTGTTATAATTATAATATTACACAACATGTGCTATGCTGTATAGTTATAAGCATTTATGTATAAATCATATTAGCAGTCCTGGGAAACAATCCTTTTTTAAAATTTATTTTTTATGTAAGAAAGGTTAAATTAACAAAACCATAGGGTAGGAGGGGTACAACTCCACACAATTCCCACCACCCAATCTCCATAGCCCATCCCCTCCCCTAATAGCTTTCCCATTCTCTATCCCTCTGGGAGCATGGACCCAGGGTCATTGTGGGTTGCAGAAGGTGGAAGGTCTGGCTTCTGTAATTGCTTCCCCGCTGAGCATGGACATTCACTGGTCGGTGCATACTCCCAATCTGCCTCTCTCTTTCCCGAGTAGGGTGGGTCTCTGGGGAAGCTGAGCTCCAGGACACATTGGTGGGGTCTTCAGTCCAGGGAAGCCTGGCCGGCATCCTGATGGCATCTGGAACCTGGTGGCTGAAGAGAGTTAACATACAAAGTCAAACAAATTGTTGAGCAATCATGGACCCAAAGGTGGGAATAGTGGAGAGGAAGTGTTGGGGGGGGGGGTAGTCACTGCAAACTCCAGTGTACTTCTGCTTTCAGGTATATATTTCCACTTGTTTATGGATACGTGTCAACATATGCTCTCTCTCACAGAACCTTGTGTATATCTAGGTTTGGGGACTTTGTCAGAAAGAGATCCACCTGGGATGGAATTAGAGAAAGCTATGAAAGGAAAGTTCTCACCTGAGTAATGAAGATGAAGGGTTGTCATTCCACACGTGAAGTCTCTGACACAGTCTGAGCTGAAGCATGTTGAGGTGGCAATTGTTTCCTTGATTAGGTTGCGATTGGCTGATGCAATATTATTTGATATGGATTGGGAGAGGCATGCGGGAAAGTGGGCCCTATCCTAAGGTTCCAGGACTGGGAGAAATATAGGCTGTATAGTGGAGATGTGAGGTTTCTGTTGTCTTAGGGTTCAAAAGACAATGGATAATTAAGGTTATCATCACATTATTTTGTAATTGGGTTAACTTTGAAAAGTCCTTTTGTTAGGGTTTGCTGTATAGTATCCAGTATCTTGTAAATAGCTGTGCAACTGGTTGCCTCTGAACCACTTGGTTGAGGCTTTTGAGAGAGTCCGCATATCAAATACACAGCCTGTCTTAAAAAGACTCAGTCTGTGTTTTTAAAACTTTGAGACATACAATTATTTTCCCCTCTCATTAATTAACTAGTGATTTATGTGACTACACTTTACTAGGAGTGTACATAGACACCATTCCCACCACCAAAAGACTGTGTGACCCATCCCACCCACCCACCCCCACCCCCCACCAGCCCAGGAAGCTGCATGTCTACCCCTCACCACAGGGTTTTTACTTTGGTGCCCTACTTTCAATTTAGTCAGATCCTGCTTTTAGTTTCCCTTTCAGCTCTTCACAGAATGGGAGAAGATCTTCACATGCCATATATCAGACAAGAAACTAATCACCAAAATATATAAAGAGCTCAGCAAACTTAGCACCAAAAAAGCAAATGACCCCATCCAAAAATGGGCAGAGCATATGAACAAAACATTCACCTCAGAGGAGATCCAAAAGGTTAACAAACATATGAAAAACTGCTCTAGGTCACTGATTGTCAGAGAAATGCAAATTAAGACAACACTGAGATACCACCTCATGCCTGTAAGAATGGCATACATCAAAAAGGACAGCAGCAACAAATGCTGGAGAGGTTGTGGGGACAGAAGAACCCTTTTACATTGCTGGTGGTAATGTAAATTGGTCCAACCTCTGTGGAGAGTAGTCTGGAAAACACTCAAAAGGCTAGACATGGACCTATCATTCGATCCAGTAATTCCTCTCCTGGGGTTATACCCCAAAGACTCCATGACACCCAACCAAGAAAAGGTGTGTATTCCTATGTTCATAGCAGCACAATTCGTAATAGCTAAAACCTGGAAGCAACCCAGGTGCCCAACAACAGATGAGTGGCTGAGAAAGCTGTGTTATATATATACACAATGGAATACTACCAAGAACAATGAACCCACCTTCTCTGACCCATCTTGGACAGAGTGAGAAGGAATTATGTTAAGTGAGCTAAGTCAGAAAGATAAAGATGAGTATGGGATGATCCCATTCATCAACAGAAGTTGAGTAAGAAGATGTGAAAGGAAAACTAAAAGCAGGACCTGACCAAATTGTAAGTAGGGCACCAAAGTAAAAACCCTGTGCTGAGGGGTAGACATGCAGCTTCCTGGGACAGTGGGGAGTGGCAGTGGGTGGGAGGGATGGGGCACAGTCTTTTTGGTGGTGGGAATGGTGTTTAGGTACACTCCTAGTAAAATGTAGTCATATAAATCACTAGTTAATAGGAGAGGGGGAAATTAATTGTATGTCTTGAAGTTTTTAAAAACACAGACTGAATCTTTTTAATATATAGGCTGTGTATTTGATATGCAGACTCTCTCAAAAGCCTAGACCAAGTAGATCAGAAGCAACCAATAGCACAGCTGTATACAAGATACTGGGTACTGTACAGCAAACCCTTACAAAAGGACTTTTCAAAGTTAACCCAATTACCAAATAATGTGATGATAGCATTAACTATCCATTGTCTTTTTGAACCCTAAGACAGCAGGAACCTCACATCTCCACTATGAGCATCTACTTCCCCCAGTCCTGGAACCCTTCGATAGGGCCCACTTTCCCATATGCCTCTCCCAATCCATATCAAATAATATTGCATCTGCCGATCACAATCTAATCAACGCAACGATTGCCACCCCAACATGCTTCACTTCAGACTGTGTCGTACTTTTTATTTTTTACTTCAATGTCACCAAGGTGCTCAGTGTCTGCACAAATCCATGAGATCATACTAGACAACCATTTTTTCAGTGTGGATCAGCAACAGCAGAGAATGTTCCATCCTCTGAAGGGAGACTAGACATCATACTCCATGCTCCACATGAGGAAGATGGTTCCTGAAACTGGGGTAGCTTGGAACGTTCCTACTCATGACACAGAATGTGAGCTTAGATCTACAGGGATGCTGACATCACATAGGATCCTAATCCAAATATGGGACCCACATCAGATCACATCGATGGGGTTTACAGTCAATCATATTTATAAAGTTTCTCATATTTGGGAGTACTTTCATCCCTCATCCAGCTTTCTGGTCCTTTTTATAGCCATGACAACATCTCCCCAGAAAATAACATGGGCCCACCTGCATGTCAGATGTCAGGCTCAGAAAAACAAAAAACAAATAAATAAATAAATAAAAATAAAAAAAACAGGAGTATAGTCATAGACCCTTTGAAATATAACTAAAATAGGGCTACTATCTACAAAACTAAGACCCTCAAATCTTCATCTGTACTATTCCAGCCTTTAGGTTCATGATTAGTTAACAATTTATTTGGCTTTATATGTTAGCTCTTCTTTCAGCCACCAGGTTCCAGATGCTACCACCATGCCAACCGGACTTCCCTGGACAGACGACCCCACCAATACACACTGGAGCCCTCCTTTCCCCAGAACTCCACCCCACTAGGGAAAGAGAAAGACCAGTTGGGGGTATGGACTGACCTGTCAATGCCCATGTTCAGTGGGGAAGCAATTAAAGAAGCCAGACCTTCAACCTTCTGCACCAAATAATGACGCTGGGTCATTATGGGATAAAGAATAGGAAAGCTATCAGGGGAAGGGATGGGACACAGAGTTCTGTTGGTGGGAACTGTGTGCATCTGTACTCCTCTTATCCCATGGTTTCTGTCAATGTTTCCTTTTTATAATTAAAAATTAAAAAAGAATCAAAGGAGAAAGGGGGAGAAGAAGGGAGAAAAACACCTGCAGTTCCATCAGTGATCCAAAATTTACAAAATTGTCAGAATTATTTTTTTGCCATCAGTGTTATCACTAGAACTCCATGCCTGCAGGATGAATGCACTATTGCCAGTGGCCACTTCTCCCTTCTATTTATTTGATAGGGGGTGAGAGACAGAGATAGAGAGAAAGACTAAGACACCTGTAGCACTGCTCCACCACTAGTGAAGCTTCCCCCTTGAAGTAGAGAATTCGGTTCTTGTACCTGGGTTCTCTTGCATGGTCACACATATGCTCTAACAGATACACAATCACCTGGCCTCTAACACCATCAGCTTTAGAGTTAAAAGCATAGCTTAGAATGAGCAATATACCTCTATACATATCCTTCCAATGCTCTTTGAGAACATATTTTCCATATTTCCATTTACACACTGAGTCCCCTCAACTTTGGGACATGGCCATGAGAGATAGAGGAATACCAACAAACATCCCTGATCACAGATCCAAGGTTTTATCATAAAATATTCTTCTCTTTACCCTTCAGATATGTACTATTCAATTTTACAGTTTGACAGAAAATTATTTAAGAGATTGTCTGCCTCCCAGAGGGAAAGATGAACAGAGGACTCTGAATTCCAATTCCACCAGGACCCACTGGGCAAGGGAAAATAAAACCATTCAGAAGTAGTAGGTGTGCCTTGGAAAGGAAGAGAAGGCAGGAGCATAAAGGGGGGGGGGCACAAATATATATAAATATAGAGAATTATAGAAAGAACAGTCAACCTCTATCTGTGTTTTTGGAGGAATATCGCAGTTTCTAGTAGAGGGAATAGGGATACAGAGTTATGCTGATGGGAAAGGTGTACCCCAGTTACCTTCTAATTTTGTAAACCAATATTAAATCACTAATGAAAACTTTCTGGTAAGTTTATAGTTAAAAAAAGAAAGATCATCTGAGTTTTCACAAGTGTTTTGCTTATATGATCATCTTCATTATCAGTCTGGAATGCTCGTTGCTCTTTGTATTCAATTTCTGATCTAACCAACAACTGAAATGCTTCCATCTGTTGTTAATTGTTGCTACTGAACAAAAATGAAAATTTATACATTTCTGATTCTGCTCATTAAAAGCGAAAAGCAAATCTATAAAGATGGCATTGTCTTTCATATTATTTTAATGCTAATGGAGTAGCTTTTTCATATACTATATAGGGGGGCACCAATGAAATGAAATATCTCACTTGGAAAGTGTGTTGCTTTGCCATGTGCAGAACCCAGCTTGGAGCCCAGTCCCCATAGCACTAAATGAAGATCTGATGCTGTGGTCTCTTTCACTCTGCCTCTCTTTTAGAGATATAAAGGTAGAGATAGGGTTGAAGATAAGTCTAGGTCATGAAAAGCCTTGTGGAGTGCACAAGCTACAATGCACATGGACCAGGGTATAAGCCACTGGCCTAACCTGCATGGGAAACACTTCACAAGTGGTTAAACAGTGCTGCAGGTGTCTCTCTGACTCTTTCCCTATCTATTGTCCTAATCCCCTCTCAAGTTCTCTGTCTCTAATCATTTTTTTTTTGCCTCCAGGGTTATCTCTGGGGCTCTGTACCTGCACTAGGAATGCACTGCTCCTAGAAGCCATTCTTTTCCCATTTTGTTGCCCTTTTTCTTGTTGTTATTGTTGCCATTGCTGTTGTTGTTTTGGATAGGTCAGAGAGAAATCAAAAGAGCAGAGTGACAGATGCAATGTCAGGCCTGCTGTATGGCACAGCGCCAGCAGGCTAGGGCTAACCACAAAGCAGGGAGTCCTAAGACTAAATTGAAACTTTTTTGCTTACATTGATAATTTAAACACTTATTGGCAATATTGAAAATACACAAGTATTACCTGAGGACAATGATGGAGGCAAAGTCAGGCCTGCTGTATGACACAGCCCCAGCAGACTAGAGTTAACCACAAAGCGTGGAGTCCTAAGACTAAACTGAAGCTATTTTTTCTTACATTGATAATTTAAAGACCTATTGGTTATATTGGATATGCACAAATAATACCTGGGAACAATAAAAGGAGATCTCTGGGGGAAGTACATTGTGACAACAATTATAGCAGTGAGTGTAACAAGACTAAAAATGGCCTAAGAGCAAAAGCTGCTGTACCTACTGGGAGGCTTTCAGAAAAAGAGCTATTTGTCACCATTACAGCTTCTCTATCAGCTGTACTTAGACCAAAAACCAGAATCATGTGTGGCATGTAGCATGAGTGACAGACTGTAATCTCCATCTAAATATAAAAAGGCCCTATTGCGTACCCTCACTCACATACCCTTGCTTCCACTTATAGGCATACATGATGAATGTAGAAGTTGTGCAGTTAAATAGCTAATGTTAGGGTATATGGGTAGAAGTAAGTAAACTTTCATTACCTAAAATTCAGTGAACATTCATATATGCAAAGGTTAACCATAAGAGAGTCAGCATGGTGTATGTTTACTTTATAGCAGAAGACTTCTTTTTTCATATTTATTTATTTATTTATTTATTCCCTTTTGTTGCTCTTGTTTTATTGTTGTAGTTATTTGTCTTGTCATCGTTGTTGGATACGACACAGAGAAATGAAGAGAGGAGGGGAAGACAGAGAAGCGGAGAGAAAGATAGACACCTGAAGACCTGCTTCAGTGCTTTTGAAGTTACTCCCCTGCAAGTGGGGAGCTGGGGCTCAAACTGGGATCCATAGGCCGGTCCTTGTGCTCTGTGCCATGTGAGCTTAACCCACTGTGCTACCGACCAACTCCCAGAAGATTTCATTAAAAAAACTTGGTGTATAATCTAGTTAGACCCATCCAAGAATGGGTTAAGAAGAAAGGCTATTAGACTTAGCTCCAGGGAAAAATATTTATTCACACAGAAGGTCAGAACAGAGAGACAGTCAGAACACAGATGGTCATTTAAGGGAAAATTTAGACTACTCCAGACCAAGGGAAGTTTCAAGGGTAGATTTAGACTACCCCAGACCCAGGAAACTTATAAGGCAAGACTGGGATGCCCCAAACAGAGGTAACTTTTCAAATAATATATACCTATAATAATAATATAATAATAATATTGTTTAAGATTATTCCTGCTGTTAATGGAAATGAGGCTTCTATGAACAACTATATGCCACCAAGCTAGAGAACATTGAAGAAATGTATAATTTCCTAGATATGTAGGAACTTCCATAGTTAAATAAAGAGGAACTAGATAATATAAACAGGCCCAACACAGCTAATGAAACTGAAACAGTGGGAGATTCCAGAAGCTGCTAGTGGCTTGAGCTCTGACTTCATCTACTGGAAACAGTAGGATTTTTTGCCTTTAGTAGGGCAGTCAATAAGAGGCCCTAGCTTTGACACCAAGGAGGTGACTATAACTCAATGTGGGTTAGAAAATAGAGTAAAAAGAAAGGGAAATTTTTTTTTTAATTATTATTCCCGAAGAGCACCCCGTCCCCCCTCCCCCCATAACCAGTTCCTGGGGGCCACAGATCTGGTCCTAGCAGGCTCCCCTGCTGAGCTTCTTTCTTTACCAAGATTCCTGTACCACAAGGGGATGTAATTCATTCTAATTTTATTCCTTCTGAAACCTTCGGCCTTCTTTCTTTCTAAGTAGCCAATCAGCTGCCTCTGCTCAGGGGGCCTGAGGCAATCTGGAGCCATACAAGCTGAAGACAGGAGAGGGTTTTTTAATCTGTTCTATTTTATGATCAATACAAGATAAACACATATCCCTTTCCCCCTCTCCTTCAGGTTGACCAGAATTAACTCTTAGTGTATTTTCCATTGCTAGGGGACTAGGTGACTTATTCACTGCTAAAATAACTTGTTTGACTCTTCTTACCACCCCTACCCATTTTCTCCCTCCCCCGCCATATAACTAATTAAATAATAATAAATGAATAAATACATGACTCTCCTTTAACTGTTCTTATATTACTGTTCTTTTTCTTATCTTTTTTTTCTCTCTCTCTCTCTTTTCTTCTTTTTCTCATTCTTGTCATCCTTTCTTCCTTCCTCCTTCAACTTAGTGAATTCACTGATACACGTTTGGGAATTATTTTGGGGAAGAAATCTGAAACAGGGTGGACTCTCTCTGCATGTATCTCTGCTCTACTTCCCTTTCTCCTCTAGCTACGCTAGAGTATACAGTGTATAATAGATTTGCATAACTGTCTATTCCTGCTATGCTTGTCTAGTCCTGAGGATTTTTTTGTTTTTTACTTTCTGAATAATCAGCTGCCTCTGCTCAGGAGGCTTGAGGCAATATGGGACAGGATTTTTACCATACTCTATTTTATTATTAATATTATATAAAGGTGTATCTCTTTCCCTGCTTCCTTTAGGCTGACCAGAATTAACTCTTAGGGTATCTTTCATTACTAGGGGACTGGGCATATTATCCACTACGAGACAAACTTGTTTCACTACTCCTACCTACTCTACAGACTCTCCTCTTCTCCCTCCTCCTAGCTAATTAAAAAATTAAATTAAATTAAAAATTAATTAGCCAATTAAAAATGTTCCTTTCAATGCTCTTTTATTACAGCTGTTTTTCATTTCTCTCTCTTGTTTCTCTTTTTTTACCTTGTCTTCCATTTCTTCTTCCTTCTTCTTTGTCTTTCTGAATTCACTGATATTCATTTGTGAATTATTTTGGGGAAGAAATCTGACTCAGAGTGGACTCTGTATGTGTGTATCTCTGCTCTACTTCCCTTTCTCCTCTTGCTACCCCTAGAATATACAGTGAATAGTGGATTTGCATAATTATCTATTATTGCTATTCCTTCTTTCCTTTCTCTGTCTTCTACACTTGGACTTGTTTGCCATTTTTTCACAGACTGGAGACATTGTTTGGCTAACTGGTAGTGAACAAATTATTTCAATCCTTGCTTCAGTTGCTATTATAATTCCTGAGGTTGGTGATTGCATTTGTCATGTATTTAGTACAGTGTTGCTTGTACTCAAAACAAAACAATTGAGGAACAACAGAACATAAAAATAAGAAACACATAAATCAAAAAAATGAGTATATCAAAAACAAATAAAACTGATACTCCAAAGAATGAAGACAAGAGCCCAGAAGAAACTACAAATCACCAAGAAGTAACCATAGATAAGAAAAGTATGTAAGCAATAACAAACTTATTAATCACAGAAATGAAAACAACATTAGAGGAAAGGAATGGCAGTATTAGGGAAACAACAGTTGAGACTCCCAATGAAACTGATTATCTAGAGGCAATTAGAGAACTGGAGACTTGTCTTAAGTGGCCTCCCCCAGGGCTCTGTTCTGGCTCCTACACTATTTAATATCTACATCAATGACCTCCCAGAAACTTCTTCAAGGAAGTTCATCTACGCTGATGACATCTGCTTTGCAACTCAGGCATCCAGGTTCGACATCCTCGAGGAAACACTCACGAAAGACATGTCTCTGATATCTGATTACTGTAAAAAATGGCGACTAATCCCTAGCACTGCAAAAACGGTATCATCTGTTTTCCATCTACACTATGCCTCAGCCTCGCGTGAGCTTAATGTGCAGCTTGGCGATACGAGAATCCGCCATGAAGCCCAGCCAGTCTATCTTGGCGTTACTCTCGATCACACTCTGTCATTTCACAAACATCTCATAAAAACTGCAGCAAAGGTGGGCGCGAGGAATAACATCATTGCAAGTCTGGCCAGCTCCTCATGGGGCGTGAGCGCTTCCACACTACGATCATCATCTCTGGCATTATGCTATTCCACTGCAGAATACTGTGCCCCAGTATGGTTCCGTAGCCCCCATGTCCACTTGGTCGATTCCAAATTATATTCCTCCATGAGGATAATTTCTGGAACCATCCATTCCACCCCATTTCCATGGCTGCCAGTTCTTAGCAACATCGCCCCGCCAGATATTCATCGGGATGCGGCATCATCTAAGTTCATTTCCCACGTCTACGCTCGACCGGACCTGCCAATATACGCGGATATCTTCGCCCACCCTGTCCAACGCTTGACGTCTCGTCACCCAATCTGGTCCCATATGCCTACACTGAACTTCTCTGTTCCAGTCTCTTGGAAACAGAGCTGGCAGCTAGCTGAGGTAAAGAACAAACACCTCATCACAGACCCCTGCAAGCGTCAACCCGGCTTTGACTTAGCACGTTATGACTGGGCTCTCCTCAGTCACTATCGAACAGGCCATGGCCAGTGCGCCGCTATGTTCCATCGCTGGGGAGCCAGAGATGACCCGAACTGCCCCTGCGGCTACAGACAGACTATGACCCACATAGTCAATGACTGCCACCTCTCCAGATTCAAAGGAGGTCTCGAAACTTTACATCAGGCTCAACCTGATGCTGTTGACTGGCTACGGAAGAAGGGCAAACGCTAGTAGTAATAGTAGAGAACTGAAAGCTGAAATAGCTGAACTGAAGAAAGAAGTTGATGGAAGGGAAAGCAGACTAACAGAAACAGAAAACAGAATTACTCACACACAGCATGAGTTAGAGAGAACTAATAAAGATGTGAAAGAGCTCAAAAAGAGATTGAGAGACACTGAAAACAACAACAGAGACATATGGGATGATCATAAAAGAAATAACATTTGTATAACTGGCCTGACAGAGGAAGAAAGACAGGAAGGGGAAGGAAAAATTCTAGAGAAAATTATAGAAGAAAACTTCTCAGGCCTGAACCACAGAAAGAACATCAAGATTCAAGAGGCCCAGAGAGTTCCAAAAAGAATCAACCCAGACCGGAAGACATCAAGACAAATCATAGTCACAATGAGAAGAAGTAAGGATAAAGAATAAATCCTAAAGGCTGCAAGAGGGTAACAAAAAGTCACATACAGGGGAAAACCCATAAGACTATCAGCAGTCTTCTCCACTCAGACTCTAAAAGCCAGAAGAGAATGGCAAGATATCTATGGAGCCCTGAATGAAAAAGGGTTTTAACCAAGGATAATGCATCCTGCTAGACTTTCATTCAAACTAGATGGAGTCATCAAAACCTTCTCAGACGAACAACAGCTAAAGGAGGCAACCATTACCAAACCGGCCCTGAAAGAGGTTCTAAAAGACCTCTTATAAACAAGAACATCACTATAATACTTGCAATATATCAGAGCAAACAAAAATTGTTGAACAATGGCACTACAATACATTAAATACATAATATCAATAAATGTCAATGGCTTAAACTCACCCATCAAAAGGCACAGAGTGGGGAGATGGATCAGAAAACATAACCCAATCATATGCTGCTTGCAAGAATCCCATCTGACACTACAAGATAAACACAGACTTAAAGTGAAAGCATGGAAAACTATCATACAGGGTAAGTGACCACAAAAAAAGGCAGGAACAATAATTATCATCTCAGACACAATAGATTTTAAATTAAATAAAGTAATAAAAGATAGACAAGGACATTGCATAATTATTAGAGGATCAAATGAGCCAAGAAGACTTAACAATTGTTAACATCTATGTACCCAATGAGGGACCATCTAAATACATCAAGCACCTACTGAAAGAAGTTCAAAAATACATCAATAGTAATACAATAATAGTGGGAGACTTTGATATCCGACTCTCAAACGTAGATCAACAAAGCAGAGAATCAACGAAGATAGAAGATAATTAAATGAAGAGATTGACATACTAGACCTCTTGGACATTTTCAGAGTCCTTCACCCCAAAAAACTGGAATACACATTCTTTTCAAATCCATATAGCACATACTCAAGGATAGACCACATGTTAGGCCGCAAAGATAGCATCAATAAATTCAAGAGCATTGAAATCATCCAAAGTATCTTCTCACACCACAGTGGAGTAAAACTAACATATAACAACAAACAGAAAACTATTAAAAGTCAAAGAACTTGGAAACTAAACAACATACTCCTTAAGAACCACTGGGTCAGAGAGTCAGTCAAGCAGGAAATTCAAATGTTCCTGGAAACAAATGAAAATGAAGACACAACCTATAAAAATATTTGGGACACAGATAAAGCAGTATTGAGAGGGAAACTTACAGCCATAAAAATCACATATTAAACAACAGTAAACAGCTCAAATGAATGACCTTACTGCACACCTCAAGGACTTAGAGGAAGAGTAACAAAGGAACCGTAAAGCAACCAGAAGTACAGAAATCACTAAAATTAGAGCAGAAATAAACATCGAAAATAAGAGAACCATACAAAAGATCAATGAATTCAAATGTCGGTTCTTTGAAAGATTAAACAAAATTGACAACCCCCTAGCCAGACTCCTCAAAAAAAAAAAAACAAAAAAAAAAAACAGAGAAGACGCAAATTAATAGAATTGTAAACTATAAAGGAGATATCACGACTGCCACCACAGAAATCCAGAAAATCATGTGAAACATCTATGAAGAACTATACGCCACCAAGCTAGAGAATCTGGAAGAAATGGAAGCATTCCTAGAAACATATGCCCTCCCATAAGTGAATCAAGAAGAACTACAAAATCTAAATGCATTAATCACAGACAAAGAAATTGAAACCATTATTATGAATCTCCCCAACCACAAAAGTCCTGGACCAGATGGCTTCACAAACGAATTCTACAAAACTTTCAGGAAACAGTTAGTACCCATAGTTTTTAATATTTCCATAAGATTGAAGAAACAGGAATACTCCCTTCCACCTTCTAAGAAGCCAACATCACACAGATCGTAAAAGCAGATAGGGAAACAACAAAAAAAGCAAACTACAGACCAATATCTCTGATGAACATAGATGCCAAAATATTAAACAAGATCTTGGCCAACCGGATACAGCAGCACATCAAAAAAATTGTTCATCATGAACAAGTGGGATTCATCCCAGGAATGCAAGGCTGGTTCAACATCAGTAAGTCTATCAATCTCATTCACCACATCAATAAAAGCAAAGCCAGAAACCACCTGATTATCTCAATAGATGCAGAGAAAGCCTTTGACAAAATCCAACACCCATTCATGCTCAAAACTCTACAAATAATGGGAATAGATGGGAAATTCCTCAAGATAGTGGAATCCATATATAGCAAACCTACAGCCAACATCATACTCAATGGAAAGAAGGTGAAAGTATTTCCCCTCATATCAGGGACTAGACACGCCTGTGCACTGTCACCATTACTCTTTAACATAGTATTGGAAGTTCTTGCCATAGCAATCAGGCAAGAGAAAGAAATTAAAGGAACACAGATAGGAAGGGAAGAAGTCAAGCTCTCACTATTTGCAGACGATATGATAGTATGCATAGAAAAACCTAAAGAATCCAGCAGAAAACTACTGGAAGTTATTAGGCAATATAGCAAGGTGTCAGGTTATAAAATCAGTGTACAAAAAAATGTGGTATTTCTCTATGCAAACACTAAACCTGAAGGAGAAGACATCCAGAAATCACTCCCATTCACTGTTGAAACAAAATTAATAAAATACCTAGGAGTAAAGCTGACCAAAGAAGTGAAAGACTTGTATACTGAAAACTATGAGTCACTCTTTAAGGAAATAGAAACTGATACCAAGAAATGGAAAGACATCCCATGCTCATGGATTGGAAGAATTAATATAATCAAAATGAATATTATCCCCAGAGCCATACACAAACTTAATGCGAAACCCATTAAAGTTCCACCAAGCTTCTTTAAGAAAATAGAACAAAAATACATTCATTTATCTGGAACCTGAAAACACCTAGAATTGCCAAAACCATCTTGAGGAAAGGAAATAGAAATGGAGGCATAACACTCCCAGATCAAAATATATTATAAGGCCATCATCATCAAAGGAGCCTGGTACTGGAAGAAAAATAGGCACACAGAGCAGTGGAACAGAATTGAAAACCCAGATCTGAACCCCCACACCTATGGTTATCTAATCTTTGATAAGGGGGCCTAAAGTATTAAATGGAAGAAGGAGGCTCCCTTCAATAAGTGGTGCTGGGAAAACTGGGTTATAACATGCAGAAGAATGAAATTGAAACACCTTATTTCACAAGAAACAAAATTCAACTAAAAATGGATCAAAGACCTGGATGTCAGACAGGAAACTATCAAATACTTAGAGGAAAACATTGGTGAAACACTTTCCCACCTAAACCTCAAGGACATCTTTGATGAAACAAATCCAATTGCAAGGAAGACTAAAGCAGAAACAAACCAATGGGACTACATCAAATTGAAAATCATCTGCACAGCCAAAGAAACTATCACACAAACAAAGAGATCCCTCACAGAATGGGAGAAGATCTTCACGTGCCAAACATCAGACAAGAGACTAATCACCAAAATAGACAAAGAACTCAGCAAACTTAGTACCAAAAAAGCAAATGACCCCATTCAAAAATGGGCAGAGCATATGAATAAAACATTCACCTCAGAGGAGATGCAGAAGGCTAACAAACATATGAAAAAATGTTCCAGGTCGCTGATTGTCAGAGAAATGCAATTAAAAACAACATGAAGACACCACCTCACTCCTGTGAGAATGGCATACATCAAAAAGGACAGCAGCAACAAATGTTGGGGTGACTGTGGGGACAGAGGAACCCTTCTACACTGCTGGTGGGAATGTAAATTGGTCCAGCCTCTCTGGAGAGCAGTCTGGAGAACTCTCACAAGGATAGACAAAGACCTTCCATATGGCCCAGTAATTCCTCTCCTGGAGATATACCCCAAGGATTCCATAATGCCCAACCAAAAAGATGGGTGTACATCTAAGTTCATAGCAGAACAATTCATAATAGCTAAAACATGGAAGGAACCCAGGTGCCCAACAACAGATTTCCAAAGCCTGGACATAACACTGAATAAAATAACTTGAATATTAAAAATATACATAACTCCCCACACCTATGGACATCTAATCTTTGATAAGGGGGCCCAAAGTATTGAATGGAAGAAGGAGACTCTCTTCAATAAATGGTGCTGGGAAAACTGGGTTGTAACATGCAGAAGAAGAAATTGAACCACCTTATCTCACCAGAAACAAAAATCCACTCCAAATGGATCAAAGACCTGGATGTCAGACTGGAAACTATCAAATACTTAGAGGAAAACATTGGTGAAACACTTTCCCACTTAAACCTCAAGGGTATATGCGTGTACACCTATGTTCAGCAGCACAATTTGATATATACATACATATATATGTACATATATATATATAAAGGAATAAAACATAGCTATTAAGCTAAAATTATTATTCCCATAATTATGGGAGATAGAAGAACATAGAGTGCATACTCTCCTGATTTACCCCATGTGGATATTTTAATTTATGTGCCTGGTGAAGAAGTGCCTTACCTCTTTGATATGGAGACATAGCCTCACACTGTATTTCCTTTGTGCTTGCTCTCCTGGCAATTAAAACAGTGGCTATAGTTGCTACCCCTCCCTTCCCTCCACATTGCTAAGCTAATGGGCCCCAGACAGCAGTGCTAAAGGTTAACTGATGACTAGGGAGTAAATTGAGCTGTCTCTAGACTGATGCATGCCAGGCACTAGGTCTCCCCTTTCTTTACGCACACCACAGATAAGGAAGATGTATAGCAATAACCAGAAAGATTGCCTTTGTCTATTTCTGCCTACTTTTTAATAATGAAAAAAACCTGCTCTCTCCACCCTCCTGCTGAGGGGGACCTCAATAAAACTGTGTGCTTTTCAAAGGTGCAGAGAGAACTTCCCAGAGTGACATGGAGTCTCTTAAACACCGGTGTCATAAAGTCCTCTAATGAACCAAATACTGGATCAAGTCTTGTGCTATGGGGATCATTTATGTAACATAATGAGTCCACCTTCTCTGACCCATCTTGGAAGGAGATAGAAGGAATTTTTTCCTGAGCCTGACATCTAATATGCAGGCTCTCTGGGGATTTTGTGTCATCGTTGGAAAAAAAAGACTAGAAAGCTAGATCAAGGAAAAGAGTAGGGAGAAAAATTTTTATTGGATGGTAAGTTCAAGACTTTAGTCACTGAGCACCCAACAAGGAAGTCTTCCACTAGCATTGCTTCCAGGGAGCCTATGAGTTATCCAGGTCCTGGTCTATAGACCAGGTGTAACTCTCCTCTCTCCTTAGTCTCCAAAAACCTCAAACTGTGGGTTCAGGTATAGCAAACACAGAAGCTTCAAAGAGTCATCCAAACAGTGTTCCTTCCTTCCCTAGATGAGTGCAATACCCCAGAGGTTCCATCAGTGTCTAACAACACTGGCCTCCAAAGTTCTCTGCCAAGTACACTTTGACACCACTGTACTGGATCTGGTGACAGAACTAGAAAAAGGATATTCAAACTGAAACCAAAACCCAAAGTCATCCTCACCCACCCTGCAGAAGAGTACCTTTTCAGACCTCAGTTTAGAGGAGACCAGTAGCAGTCAGATTTAGCCTAAAACGA
The DNA here is from genome assembly GCF_950295315.1 of Erinaceus europaeus. Taxonomy (NCBI): domain Eukaryota; kingdom Metazoa; phylum Chordata; class Mammalia; order Eulipotyphla; family Erinaceidae; genus Erinaceus; species Erinaceus europaeus. The sequence continues at coordinate 50,371,335 of NC_080178.1, read as the reverse complement.
GAAGGAGAGTAAGTCTGTGACTTTTGCATAACCAAATCCAGACACTCAATCCTGGGAGACAGGCTTATTTCAGAATTATCAGGCTGGCGGGGGGGCTGCTCAGAAATGAGAATTCTCCTAATGTCCTATTCAGATCCAGTGAACAATATTTTGGCCCATTCCTAGAATTGAATTCAAGTTAAAAAGCATCAGTGAAACACTGGACAGTTGTCCGTGACTTCTGCAAAACCAAGTCCAGACACTCACTCCCAGAAGACAAGCAGGCTTACTTCAGAATTATCAGGATGGCTGGGGTGTTGCTCTGAACTGAGAATTCTTGTGCCCTATTCAGGTCCAGTGAGCAAACATTTTGACCCACTTCTAGAACTGAATTCAAGTTAAAAACCAGATTGTATAGAATTACTGAAAATATCACACCAAAAGTCAAATAGGCAAAGACAATCTTCAAGGTAGGCCAAAGATTTTAGGTATCATCTCCTAAAACCAGTGGGAAATGTGACAGGGTCACACTTCCCACTTCCTTAACATAACTGACTCCATCTTAACTTAACCTCAACCTATCCAACCACTTTACTTGCCAAGAAAAAAGTAGATACTAGTGTTCTGAAATTATTAATTGTCCATTGTTAATTGTTTCTGTAACGGGTTGTCCTGACTGCAGCAACAGACCACCCTAACCACCACATGTTGGGCTTCTGTAACCTAGCTTGCTTTTGCACCTGCCCCTATAAATGGCTGTGCTACACTGAGCTCCAGACAGCACTATGAGCAGTACTTTTAGCTGTTGAGTGTAGTCACCGGTGGCTTAATAAAGACTCCCAAGTTTCTGGGAGTTGGGTGGTAGCACCACAGGTTAAGTGCACATAGCACAAAGCTCATGGACCGGTGGAAGAGTCCCGGTTCTGACACCCAGGTCCCCACATGCAGGGAAGTCACCTCACAGGCAGTGAAGCAGGTCTGCAGGTGTCTTTCTTACCCCTCTCCCCCTCCTCTCTCTATTTCTCTCTGTCCTACCCAGCAATGACGACATCAATAATAGCAATAATACTAGCTACAACAATAAAAAACAACAAAGGAAACAAAAGGGAATACATTAATTAATTAAATAAATATTACAAAAACAAAAAGGCTCTTAAATGTCACTGAACTGGCCTCGGGTGGTCTCTGACGTGTACCTCACGACAACCATCCATATCTCTGGCCTTACATATAGTAGCCAGAGGAGCCTTAGATAACAATCTTGTAACAACCCAAGACTTAAAAGACAAGCTCTAGCTAGCCATCAACTCCACCACAGCTTGACTGGCTTCCCTCCAGCACCAGAGAAGCTCACATGCCCAGGTGGCACTTAAAACTGGAAGCACTAGACCTTCTGAAGGCAGAGAGAGGGGGAACCTGTGTTTTATTACATGGAGAGTGCTGTTACTGTGCAATGAATCTGGCCTAGTCAAACAGAAACTCTGGGCACTCACTAAGCTGAGAAAAGACCCTCGATCCTGCTATCTCTCTGACACCTTTCCCAGGGGACAGCTGTGAGAACAGGTTTCTGAGCTGATGTGGACACTGCACAACAAGAAGAATTGTAGCCACTTCTGCAAACCAATGGGCTCAGCCTATCAAACCCATCCTGCTGATGGCTGTTCATACATCCTTTGGTCAAACACATTCTTGAGAAATCCAGTCTTGGGGGCCACAGGAAGAAGTATGAAGGTAAGAAAGCAAAAGGTAGGAACAGACCCATGGTGTCATTCTAGGAGCAATGTTATATGTGCATGCAGTGTGCCAAGGCCAGCAGTGCGGTATACTACAGTTTGGGAAAAAAAAAGTATTAGAGGACAAGATTCTATGGAGCTATCAAAAGCTTAAGGAGAAAGAATTAGTGTTCAAGAACCAGAACCAGGTAGTGCAATGCTTTGATTGAGAGGCGGTGCAGTGGGCGCAGCAGACAAGGCCACTGTAGATATCCCTCGAATTTCTGCCTGACTGGTGCCAAATTTCATGTGAGAATGAAGACTGGGTCATGGACAGTTTTCTAGGATCAGACTAAAGGCATGTTTGGTGCATTACGTTTAGGAGCTGATGCTACTTTCTGATCTCACAGCTTATATAAATGCATTGGGGAGGGGTTTGGTGGATGAAAGGAGGGTTTACTCTACTATGTTGTATGAGTGCAGGGAAGAACATAGACAGCCACAGATTTTCATGTGCCATTCTGCTTGGCTTGCTTGGGCAAGGCCTTGAATTTGAAGAAGAAAGACCATGACTGAAAAACTTCTCCTCAGCTAGCAGAAAAAATTCAAAACACAGAAAAGCCCAATCAGTTTGTGCCAGGAGCCATTTCTCTGCTTTATAGATGATAAGCTTTGAGACAATGGAACCCCTCAAGACAAATGTTAATTCCCTTCTGGGCAGGCTATTTCCCCTTAGGTAAACCATTTATCAGTAATCAAGTGAGTCAACACAAGTGAGTCAACACACAGTTTGGTTCCTGCCATTTGTTGCAAGGAACATTCCGCTTTGAAGTTTGCTCCCCCTTCTCCTCCTCCAGCATTCCCTCTCCTTCCCCAAAGCCTTATAATGCCTGTATTCTCAATAAAAATTTACAGCTTGATCAGAAACTTGTCTTGCTGTCGTTCTCTCATGTCTCATGTTTCTTCATTTCAGATTTCATTGGGTTCCTAGCCCCTGTTCACCGCCCTGCTGGTCGGGGCATTCTGGCGCCCGGAACGTGGGGCGAAGAAGCCTTCTGGACCTAGAAACTCTGCTGATCGAGAGGGTAGGCCTACCCGAATTCACTGAGTCACCGCGGCCTGAGGGGGGTAACGCAAAGACTCGCATAGATCGCCACGGAGATACCTGACCGTGAGTCGCATCTGGAGGATTGTGTCACAGCGGCTGAGGTAAGCAATACCATGGGACATGAATTTAGCAACAAGATTTATTTATTAAAGGACTCAAGGAGTCACTCAAGACACGAGGAACTAGGGTTAAAAAGAAAGAATTAAAGAAGTTTTTAGATTATATTAAAAATATTTGGCCCTGGTTCCCCCAGGAAGGCACTATAGATGAGAAGCGTTGGAGGAGAATTGTTGATTGTCTTAACGATCACTATCAGTCTTTTGGTCTTGAACGTGTACCTGTTTCTGCCTTTTGTTACTGGAATTTAATTAATGATATCTTAAAAATCTATAATCACCCTGATATTAAAAACCATATTACAGAGGGTGAAAAGGTCCTCCGGCAACTTTCTAGTCCGCTGTCCAGGACAAAGTCTCCATACCCATGCCCTTCTGTGATTATTGATCTTGATCCCCCAGTACCCAGTCAAAATAAAAGCCTCCCAGCACCAGATTAAAGTAAAAGCCCTGTTCCCCTCCCTACAGGTTCCACCTCACTCACTAAAGTTCCCTTTATTGACCCTCCTATTGCTAATTCACATGAGAATGAAACCCAGCATTCTTTCCCCCACCTATATCCAGTTTTACAAAACCCTCCCTCTCCTGAAGCACTTCCCGCAGAGAATGAGGCTTTGCTAGAAAAAGAGGCTGCCAGATACTACAATCCCGATTGGGTTTGTAATTAACATAACACAATGGTTATGTTAATTATTTACATGACAGAGGCTCTTGCATTGGTTTTCCTCTTTATATCTTTCTGCTTTTAAAAATTATCTGGTTTGTTTTAAGACACTGCCAGAGGTTTATTCTTGATAAATTAAGGTAATACATTGTGTTTTTGGTCTGATAAAAGATTTGTTTTGACAAATCCTGATTTAACAAAATGAATATTTTGAACATTTAAACTATGAGGTTTTATTTTAGCCTTTTAAGTCGCCATATTAGAGTTCTAATAAACAAAATCTATTAAGAGTTTTATATCTATGCTTACTCATGATAGCCTTGTGATGAGTAAAGATCTTTGTAAACTAAAGGTATAATAGTGTGCTTAAACTGTCTAATCAGTTTAAAATAATGCCAAAAAAAAAGGTAAACATTTTATCATGTCAACACATTAGGTATTGACTTTCTATAACATATTGGTATATTCTAATAAAGAGCCTTCTAAAATCATAGAAAAAACTCAAGTCAATTCTAACCATTACATCATCAATTAACTTGGTACAAGTTCTCTCCCTAAGTAAATAATTATAGGTACATCTGCACATGAAGAACTGACTGCTCATATGGTAAGATTTAAAACTAAACATTTTTAATTTTTTATTTATGGGTGTGTGATGACTCCTAAAGTCACTCATATCCTAAAATTTTTCTCATTTTTTTACAAGCCTCTTAAAAAAATTTTAACGCTTGACCTGCCATAGTGAGAACACTTTACTGGCTCCTACATTGTTTAATTAAGATCTTGCTATTCAGACTTTTAAGATTAATCTCCATTGATAAAAGCCAATGCTCTCTGACAGATTGATGTAATTCACCTGCCCATGTTTAGTAAACAAAAAAAACTTTTTTTTTCTCAGTTGATATTTTTTTCTAAATTTGTATGGGCTACAGCTCAAACAAGAAAAACTAAAACCCTTAAGCTTAATTAATAAAAAAGAAGGGAAATGCACCCCCCAGTATTCAGTTGGCTAAAGTGTCAATGAAGTAACATACTAAACCTTTTTAATATTTACAAAAATTTGAATTGTCCATTTATTATATCTCATTGACAAAGCCACACACTTTTCCAGTCATAGAGACATATTCTTTTTCTCTTTTTTCAATACTGGATGTCCATGTTTGTTTTCCTTTTATTATGGTGGATGACATTGCTCTTGCAAAATCCACAGAGTCCCTGTTGGCAAGTCCTTACCACAAAGGACGCCATGGCAGTATATACTCCAGCTAACCTCACCAGCTTATCCAAGTCTTCTCTTTTTGCTGACCTACCACTGCTGACTTCATCTTTGCATGTTTATTGACTGCTCACTTTTCTCAAAATATTCCTCGATGTTCAAGGAACCTCACCTTGACTTCTAATGTGTATGCACCTCCTCTGTGTTTTGGTAAACACCATCCTATATTTTCATGTCAATTCTTCTCTACCTGGTCCTTGCCTCCTAGTTTTGCTTGTTCCACAGCTGACCAGAAGAAGAAAATTTCATCAGTTGGCGCTGACCAGAAGACCAGACGTGCTCTTTCTTCCCCTGGACATCACATCCACTGACTGCTTCCCTTAGACTTGCTGGTGGCACGCTAGGACACTCTATATATTCCTCCCATGAATTTTCTGACAAATTACAACAGGTTATAGACTCTACCATAAATAGTCTTGAGTCACTACAGAGCCCCTTATGAGAACCTTATTAGTCTTTTGTTAATGATTACCTTAAGACCCTTTATTTTTAATAAGATTACTGATTTTATAAAACGGCAGATTGACTCCTTGGCATCAAAACCTTTGCAAATACATTATCACAGACTTGATTTGGCTGACAGAGGCCTGGCTGAACCTGAGGATGACAGACCCCCTTTTCGGATGGCATAAAACTCAGAATTATGCATTGAGACATCCAACCATGGCAGGGCAAGGACAACAGTAAGGGGTGCAAGGCAAAGCACTGCAGGGGGAGGACCCTATAGTCCACCTCTGAGTCCCCCGTGAATCAAACCTGATTTGCATGGAGGTTGGTGTCAGCAACAAAAATTGTTTCCCTAGAAACTGTGGCTCTGCCTCCCCTCCCCAAAAAGACACCAAGAGCCTTATAAGATGCTGGAAGGTTGGTTTTGCACCCACCCCGCAGGAGGAATCAGATCAATACTTCCCTCCTCTGGTTACGCCCACCAAACCTGCTGTTAGGGTCTCTGCTCCTCACCCCCATTGCCTGCCTCAATTTTAAATTATAACAAAGTGAGGATATGTCAGGAGCCATTTCTCTGCTTTATAGATGATAAGCTTTGAGACAACGGAACCCCTCAAGACAAATGTTAATTCCTCCCTGGGCAGGCCATTTCCCCTTAGGTAAACCATTTATCAGTAATCAAGTGAGTCAACACAAGTGAGTCAACACACAGTTTGGTTCCTTCCATTTGTTGCAAGGAACATTCCGCTTTGAAGTTTGCTCCCCCTTCCCCTCCTCCAGCATTCCCTCTCCTTCCCCAAAGCCTTATAATGCCTGTATTCTCAATAAAAATTTACAGCTTGATCAGAAACTTGACTTGCTGTCGTTCATTCGTGTCTCATGTTCCTTCATTTCAGGTTTCATTGGGTTCCTAGCCCCTGTTCACCGCCCTGCTGGTTGGGGCAAGTTTGGACTCCTATAAAACATAGTCTTTGTAGAAAGAAAGATAAGAATATTAGTAGCCCACACAAACAGAATTACATTTCCAGCATGTTTTTTATTTATTGTCTTTTTCCTTGCAAAGTTGAGACAAAATGCTGAAAAAGAGAGGTTCATGAAGAGAGCAGACTAGTGGTCCAGGAGGTGGCATAGTGGATAAAGCACTGATTCTCAACCATAAGGTCCTGAATTTAATCCCTGGCAGCACATGTACCAGAGTGATTTCTGTTCCTTTCTCTCTTTGTCATTGACAAAAATAAATAAATAAATAACATATTTTTATAAAAAAAGAATGCAGTCTGTAAATTCAGCGTTGCAGAAGTTATGAAAGCACACAAGAACCAGAATGCCACTTTTATGTAAGAGTTGTTTCTGCCTCTCTGTTTCATATAACCCTATTTGGGACTATTTGAACCTATTCTCTGGAGGGCAGATTGAAGGGATGCCAGTGGGCTTTGCAAGAGTGACATTTCCTCTCTGGGTGGCTGCTCCCCATAGACCCAGAACTGAGGTCTCCACATGAGGAAGAACCTCAGGTGAGCTATAGGTTCAGAAAGTTCAAGAAGCCTCATTTCAGGTGGTAGTGAACATGCTTGACCAACACTTTCATGTTTTTAGTCACTATGGCTTCTTTTTTTTCTCTGCCTAAATAGTCCTCTTTTCAAACAATTATCTAGTTAACCCGACAACTCTCTGGACATATAGTTAGCCCACTGTATTGCCTTTGTTCACCATGTAGGGTTTTGGCCAGGGGTAGAGCTTAGTGGGAGATTCTGGGATTGTACACCTGTGACCCTGGGGTTTGACTGCACACACACACACGCACACATACACACACACACATACACACACACACCATAGGGAAGAAAAAAAAGAAAGACGACCTCTGTCAGTGTACCCCAAAGCTGTAGCCTTCACTCTGGCTCTCTCTGTTCCAGCTGAAACACAGACTTTACAGACAGTCCATCTATGAGCCCATGGGCACTTCACCATCTTTGGGAAGAACAAGAAAGCAGCAGTGAAGCATAGACTGTATGAAAGAACAAATGGAAGGCAGTGCAGGAGACAAAAGAAAAATTAGCCGGAGCCACATTAGAAGTCAGCAATAAGACCAACACATGCTACAGAAAAACCAAGAACAGTAAGGGGCCTGGGCCCTCCTTCCCCACCATAAACCTCTCCTCCTTCACCTCCCTTTCCTGCCCGCTCCCACTTGACACCTTATTAGAAACATGGGTGGACACATGGAGAGTTCATGACTGGCCCTAGCTCACCCCACCCTGCTTCTCATCTCACTCTCCCCAGTCACCCTCTTAGGCTGTCCCTTGTCACTCACCCCCTCATGAGATGAGGTTTTAGATCAGTTAATGGAAATGAGCAGCTTTGTGTGGGAATTCATTGACCAGAAGAGGGTTTTGGCTGAAAGTAAGCAGTCCTAGTACCTTCAATTATCTAAGAAGTAGGGTTCACTGTGTGGGCTCAAGGCATTGACTTTTTCTTTACGTTTTTTTTGTTTTGGTGAAAATTTTTATTTATTTTGGATAGAGATAGGGAGAGAGGCAGAGAGAAACCTGCTTCACTTCCCTCCTGAAACTGAGGACCGGAGGCTTGAACCTGGGTCCTTGCACACTGTAATGTGTGCCTTCAACTAGGTGCACCACCACCTGGCCTCCAACTTTACCTCTTATTCAAAATAGTGAGAGCAAAACTAGATTTCCCACTGAATCCAAAGGAGAGAGGACTTGGGGGGAGATGGTGGCAGTGGATGGAGTCAGACTCTTGCCTTCCCTCCAGGCATTTAGCAGAAAGATGTGCAGAAGAAGATCGAAGGAACACCATCAATCAACGCCTGACAAAAGAATGGGATAAAGATGTTGTGCTGAAGCATCAGCGAGATGAAGATGCCAAGGCCTTTGACAAGTAATTGCCTTCTGGGGTTGCAAGTTGCCTCCTCTCCCCATTTCCTCCACTCTGATCTGGGGATCTATAGAGCTTCATGCAAACGAGTGGGGATTGCCAAGGGAACTCTATAGAGGACAGAAATCTGGGTTTAGTGTGGGATAGCTGTGCTGCCTGCTAAATGTCTACCAACTGTGTTTTGGTCTGCCTCTACTCTAGGAAGCTTTGTTTTCCTATTGTGGAGGGTGAGGGATAGAGTGTGGGCATTTCTCTTTGGAAATAATAAGTTTGAAGCAGAGAGAGTGACTTTCCATCCCAGGCTTACTGAGTGTTCAGTTAAGAGGGGAGCTGAAGAATCATGGGTAAATGGGCAGTCAGTTAGGAATGGAGTCATGGGTAATGGGTGGTATACAAAGTGAGACACCCAGCAAGGAACAGGCCCAGACCATCCACCCAGAGGGTGCCTGTCCCCTCTCCTCAGCCCTCTCTCTCTACTCACCACCCAGGAGCAGAGCCTCTAGCCCCAGGCCATGAAGGCTGACAGCTAGCCTGGGAAAGGCTGATGATCTTTTGTCTTATGTTCATTTGTCAATGGGGAAAGTTAACATGTGCCTGACTGAGAATGTGAAAAACTTGACAAAATAGATGGAGCCTATCCCTTCAGATGCTATCAAAGCCTCAATATGCCAAACTTAATTTTTCTGCCCAGTGCTCACCTCAGGCTTATAGTGGAGTTGGGGATCAAACTGGAACATATAAGGAAACAAAAATCATTTGCAAAACCTCTATGCTATATCCCCAGCCCCCAAGTATTCTAAATGAATAGTTAATAAATTGTTATTGTGGGTAACCCATGGATAACTCCTCATGTTCCTCCTTGCTCTTCTACTCTTCTTCCTCTCTCTACTCCTCCTTCACTCTGGCTGATGATGATACAGAGGATTGAACTTGGGATCTCCGAGCCTCAGACATGCAAGTCTTTTGCAGAACTGTCATGCTATATTTCCCACTAGGATATAATCTCTTCTAGAGAAGATGTTTTGATTTTAGTGGAAGGCATTTTCTCCCCCTCTCCCATGTAGGGCCCATCATTTGTGACAGTGAGTGAGAGGAAAAGGGCAGGCTGGGGGCAAGGGGAACAGGTACTGGGGGGGGGGTGTCACTGTCCTTGTCTCCTTTTCATAGTTTTGAGGAAGGCCTCTCACTATTGCCTGTGCCTCCTCCCCAATTGTCCTGGTATTAGGGGCTAGAGGGTTGAGAGTGGACTGGGGGGCTTGAGGGAGGAGGCACCCAACTGAAGAGGAGGCACCCCACTAAACAACCCCAAATACCACCCCCTACTGGGGATTAATTGAACTGCCTCTACCCCATTTAGTACCCCAAAGCACTCTATCCCATTCAACACCCCCCACCCCAATCACCATCCTTCCACGTTCCCAGTCCACACTCAGGGCAGCTGGGGACAAGACATCCAGCCTAAGACTGGTTGTGGTGTGCTCGCCTAAACCCCTACATCCACCAGTCCACCCCACACCACCCCATCAAACCCCCTCCAATTAGGCCACCCTCTCTCCCCGCAGTCCCCATCCCCAGTCCACCCTCAACCTCACAGCCCTGATACCAGGACAGCTGGGGAGGAAGCACTCAGTCTAACTTTGGATTCCCTATCTGTCCTCCCCCGCCACCCCCCACACCACAGAGAGGAAAAACAAAAGAAGGATCTAGAGGATGAAAAGATTCTGTGGAGATACCACTCTAATCCTAATTTCTTTGCTTTTTCTTTTTGCTCCCTGTCTTATTAGGTCCATTATGACCTGCATTCAAGAGCTATGCTGAGTATCTGTCAACCAGCTTCTCCTACACTCTTACATTCTTCTGCATGTTGGGCCCCTGAAGACCTATTATTACCTTTAACCCCACCCCCATATTGCCCCTGTTTAGCAGGAAGCAGCCAGAATGACCTTGGCACCCTATATGACCAAAAAGGTCAGAATGATAAATCTGGGAGTGCCTGACCATTGAAGGCGCTTGTGGCTAAAAACACTCAGTCATAAGAATGTGTTACCCAGCAATACTAGCCCATCCCTGGAATGCCTGCTGGAGGCTAGCAGTTTCCTAAATCACAGAGTCACCACACTTAACATCATGGAAAATACCCACTGAACTCTCACCTAAGTTTCTTTTTCTCCTCACCTATAAGAATCTCCCTCCTTGACCCTGGCTGCGACTTCATGCCCACCCCCACCCCCGGCCCACTTGGACCTGAGAACCTTGCCTCAGGAGCACACAAATAAAGCCCTTGTTGATAATATTCATGGCCCGACTTTTTCTGTCAGGTCCATTTCGCCACCACCCACCAGACCACACAATCATGAGATAGCAGGCAGGCACTGGTCTCCACAGACAAGCAAATGATGGGGTGGCTTCCACTGAACACACACAGGGCTGTGAGAACAAGGATTCTGAGTTGATGTAGACACTGCACATCAAGCTGAATTGGGGCCACTCCTGCAACCCGAGGGGCTCAGCCTATCAAACCCATCAAGCCTGGCGACCCTCCTACCTATGATGGTTGTGGGCTTCTCCCACCACACCACCTCCTCCAAGGAGCCCATCTCAGCATTATCCTGGGCAAAAGTCTCTTTCTCAGGGCTCAGATGGCTCCTCCCCTGCAAGAGAGAAGGAAGGCATGTGGCTGTGGGAAACCTAGGCAGTGTTGCTGCAGCTGAGTCACAGACAGTACTCTGCGTACTTCTGAGAGAGAAAGAAAGAGAGAGAGAGAGAGAATGGGAGTTAAAGAGACCATAGCTCCTCCAGTGTGGTGGGGGGCTGTGCTCAAACCTGGGTTGTGCACAGGAGAAAGGAGAGCACTATCTGAATGAGCTATTTTGCCTGTCTCCCTCAAAGCCCCCACCATAACCCTGTTTCTTTTGAATATGTATATATATTTCATATATGCAGTTTATATTTTTTAAAAGATTGTATTTATTTATGAGAAAGAAGGAGAGAGAAAGGACCAAACATCACTCTGGCACATGTGCTGAGGGGGATCAAACTCGGGACCTCATGCTTGAGAGTCCAAAGCTTTAACACTGCGTGACCTCCCGGACCACGTAGTTTACATTTCTTTCTAACATTTATTTATTTACTTTATCTTATCTGATAGAGCAGAGAGAAACTGAGAGACAGGGGGAGATAGAACCTACAGCACTGCTTCATCACTTATGAAGCTTTCCTCTTGCATATAGCACAGACCGGGGGCTTGAACTTGGGTCCTTGTGCATGATAATACACACACTTAACCAGGTGCATCACCACCCATACATTTATATATATATGTGTGTGTGTGTATTTCATATATGTATATTCTAGAGGGATTGCATTATTTACCCATTTATTTTTTTAAACAAAGCACTGTTCAGTTCTGAGTTTTAGTTGTGCTGGGGACTGTACCTGTACCTCAGAGCCTCAGGAGTAAAACCCTTTTTGTAGAACCACTGCAATGTCTCCTCAAGTTGCTAACCCCCAGATTCTTGGTCACCTGACAAAACCTTCAGACCAAATGGGTCAGGAGGGCTGATTAGTGGGCCAGCCTCCAGTTGAATTATTTATTATAGAAAGGTGGGCTTGTTGGAGGCCTGCCATCATGACTGGCCAGCTGTCACTCTGGGTTCACTGTCAACCCTGTGTCACAGTGAGGCAGAGTTTGGGCCACTTAATGGAAGCCACAGGTGGACAGTGGGAGGCATAAAGGTGATGGGACCTGGTGTGTACCCCCCACCCTCCCCCCATGGATTCCCTGGCAGGTACCACCAGGGCAAAACCAGGGAGGACCTGATGGGCTTCCCTCTACCCAGCCTGGTGGGGAGTTGCTGGCCTCCAGCAAGGACTCTCCTGTTACAACCCCCTTTTTGATGGTCGCTGGGATGTTCCAGGTCCCAAACAGAACAGCAGTAATCCCCTGAATCAGAGCCATGCATTTCCTCTAAAGTTCTGTAGAGAGTCAGCCCAAGGATGAAGGACCCAGGCCCCCACCTCCACCTCCCAACCCCAACACCAGGACTGCTTTACTTGGCCTGCTCTGTCTCAGCATGGTGGCAGCCCTGACAGGGCAAGAGGGAAAGGCAGGGGGCAGCAGGTGCAGCATGCCCAGCCACTGGGTTGGTAGTGAGCAGAGCTGCTCCCCAGAGACTCCTGTCCCTGTAGTGTCCCCTGCCTGCAGTCACAGGCCCATGTTGGCCCTGGGGACAGCTATCCAGTCCCCATAGTTGAGGGCTCTACTCTGGACCCTCCTGGGTACTTCCACCCCAGGACATCCTTGTCAGTGTCTGCTAGAAGCTCCTCCCACATCCTGTAGGTCTTCATGGCCACCAGAAAGGGAACCCATTGCTCACACTTCATCATTCCCTGCAAGTGTAGATACCAAGGATATCTGGTCTTTCGAGACAGAGAGGAGAGGAATCTGTCATATGGCTTCACTGCTCATGCAGCTTCCTGCTTCCTGTTGCAGGAGGACTGTGGGCTTGAACATGGGTCCTTGAGCATGATCACCTGTATGATCTACTGGCCATGCCACCATATGACCCCATATATTAGTGCTTTAAACATTTACTGTATCTGCCCCAGGTCTTTGTTAGCTTTTTCTGTGGACAGAGGCTGAAACTGTGGCTCACAAAGGTGCTCTTGTACTAGCTGGCTGCATTATTTAGAATGCCCTTTACATGTTTCATTCCATTTTTTTTTGCCACCAGTGTTCTTGATAGGGCTCAATGCTTACATTATATATATATATATATATATATATATATATATACACAATAGATGTTAAGAGACAGAGAGAGATTAAGAGTGAGAGAGATAGAAAGAGGAGACACACCATGGCACTGCTCCATAGCTCAGGAAGCTTCCCTCTTGTAGGTGCTCCCATGTGGTGTCCAGTGGCTCGACCCTGCGTCCTTGTACAGTCACAGATACATGCAGTCATGTAGTACTCATCTCCCTGGATGCGGCCATAGTCTCCAAGGTCTAGACCAGGGTGCAGTGGCTTAGCAAAGCCCCAGCACTCTCTCCCAGGTCACAGCGAAGCCTCAGCCATGAGGCACTGGAGGCCTAGTGGCACGCTGGCAGTAGGTGGTCTACATTCAGCATCATAGGCAGGCACTGGCATGGGATGATGACCCTGCATGCCGTTTAAAGCACCAGCTTGCCCACTCGGATGCCCATGCCGTAGCAGCCCAGGTCCCCCAGGCCAAGGATGTGTTCCCCATCTGTCACCACCACAGCAAGCAAGACAGGGGGAGTGCTCCTGCAGTGGTCCTCCTCTGGATGCCAACCTGCCTGAGCCAATGTGGGCCCTTGTCCCCTCGACTCCCCTTTAAGGGTTGGTGGTTGCTGCAGGCTCAGTGGAGGAAACCCATCTGCCATCATCCTTCAGAGAAACCAAGGCTACCCTGCACCAGGATCTGGGTTCAAATCCTTAGCCGCCGCGATACCTGGAGGCCTTGTTCTGACTCACTCTCCCTCTGTCAGGCCTTCCTGTGCGTAGCTGACAGGTGGGTGAGTCAGGCCTGACAGGTGTGCTGACTCTTCCCTTTGGTGCTCTGGTGGCTTTCTTTCTGGTCCAGGCTGAGAGGACCCAGTCCAGCACAGAGCAACAGCACAGAAGAGAAGATCCCTACCTTAATGTCATCCTCAGGCCATGAGTTGAGTATGGTGGCAATGTGGCCTTTGTCATGAATGGTGATGAATAGACCACTAGGAGAGACACAGCCACAGTCACCAGAGGACTCCAGAGCCCAGGCATGCACTTAACCAGCCTCTGTCCTCAGGTCTGGCTAGAGGTTGTTATTTAGGAAGCCACATCTTGAGTGCAAACCTCCTCCCACTAGACTGTCTATTCTGTGGGACCAGAAAATACCTGTCTTCTCACCGGTGCCACCCCAGAGCCTACCCTACCATCACCCTCCACAGGGCACTTGTGAGCTTGTTGGATCCAGGACACTCACATACACACAAGTGTACAGGTCTACATCTTACTTTTTTGTTTTTCGTTTTTTCAGTGAATAGAGCCTCTGGACATATGATCAGAGTCACCTCAAAATGAGGATGACATGGGACCAGGGGCATGACCTAGCAGTCCATAAATGAGGGTGGAGGAGGGTTACTTTTGCTAGAGAGTGATACCATAGCCAGGTATTTCCTGCTAACTCCCTGGGGGACTGGATCCAGCTAATAGGCATTTGGAAACCCTAATCCCAGTGAAATTACTTGGAAACTGGTTTTTTTTTTCCTGACACATTCAAGGTAAGAGCACCTGTCATCTAGTCTGTTGTTTGTCTCCAGAGAAGAGGGGAAGAGAGGGACACACCGGGAGAGACTGGCATGTGGTGGTGGTGGGAGACTGGGTGAATGCAGCAGAATCCACAAACTAAGGAGGGAATAGGCTTGCTTGTGAAGTTCAGAAGCTACAGAGGCAAGACAGGACTTCACCCCCCCCAACCCCTGGCATATTTTTTAGAAAGCACATGACCCTGTCAGTACCTTCATCCCAGGCTGCATGCCTCCAGCATTGAGATGAGACATTTCACTGTTTGAAGGCAGAAGTTTCTGATGTATTTTTCAGAAATAAGATGCAGAGGAATCAAACTCAGGGGCTCATGCATGTGCTCTGCCTCTGAGCCAGCTCTGCAGACCATCCCCCGCCCCAAGCAATTTTCCTGGGAGAAATAATGGTTTATAGGACAGTTATTGACATCTGAGTACCATTTCTTATATCCTTGTGATAGGTGGAGATCTCCAGGGCCAATAGACACATGAATAAATGTCCAGTCACTGATTATCAGAGAATGCAAGCAAGAACAACAAAGAGATGCCAGCTGTGAGAATGTTAGACATCAGAAAGGACAGAAACACGAACTGCTGGCAAGGGGATGGGGAGAGGGAAAGCCTTCTATACAGCTGGGGGGAATGAAAATTGGTACAACTCCTGTGGGAAGCAGTCTGGAGATTCTTTTTATTGTTATTATCTTTTCCTTTTATAAATCATCCACATGCCCCATAGGGTTGAGTCTCCACCAATACATCTTGATGTGAATGTTACCAATGTAGGTGACTGTGACAGAACCCACAATTCGCAACTCTGGCTACTTGTCTTTGTTTATAGAACATGTTCTTGACATCTTTTAATTTTTTTTTATTATTTATTTATTGAGTAGGGGCAGAAAGAAATTGAGAGAGAAGACAGAGATGAAGAGAGAAAGAGCCACTTGCAACAATGCTTCACCTTTTCTGAAGCTTTCCCCCTGCAGACAGATATGTGTGTGTGTGGACCAAGGGCTTGAAATGGGTCCTTGTGTATTTTAACTATTGTACTCTGCCAAATGCACCACTGCCTGGTCCCCATCCTTGACATCTATAGAGCAACACATCTCTCTATTCTTTTCCCTTTTTTTCTTTATTATTTTTCTTAATGGCTTTTTTCTTAATGGCTTTTTCTTAATCTCTTCTTCTTATTGTCTACTGTGAACAGTAATGACCATTAAAAAAGAAAAAACCCGGATTTCGGTGATAGCGCCGCAGTAATTAAGTGCAAGTGGTGCAAAGCGCAAGGGTAGGAGTAAGGATCCCGGTTCAAGACCCTGGCTCCCCATCTGCAGGGGAGTCGCTTCACAAGCAATGAAGCAGGTCTATAGGGGTCTATATCTTTCTCTCTCCCTCTCTGTCTTCTGCTCCTCTCTCTATTTCTCTCTGTCCTAATGACGACATTAATAACAACAACAATAATAACTACAACAACAATAAAACAAGTGCAACAAAAGGGAAAATAAAAAAAAGAAAGAAAAAGCTTGTAAATGTTGGCACCTATATGGAAGGATTGCAGGGGATTTTGTTCGAAAGATGCCTTGTGGGAGTATGGAGGTAGCGCAGCAGATTAAGCACATGCAGCACAAAGCACAAGGACCTATGTAAGGAGCCCGGTTCAAGCCCCCAGCTCCCCACCTTCAGGGGAGTCGCTTCACAAGCCATGAAGCAGGTCTACAGGTGTCTATGTTTCTCTCTCCCTCTGTCTTCCCCTCATCTCTCCATTTCATTCTGTTCTATCCAAACAAAGATGATATTAATAACCATAACAATGAAAAAAACAAGGGCCACAAAAGGGAATACATATTAAAAAACAACTTAAAAAAATAAATGATGCCCCGTATGTTTATGGTTTTGATTTAAAGCTTTTTAAAAATTTTTTAAATATGTATTCCCTTTGTTGCCTTTATTAAAATTGCTGTAGTTATTATTGTTGTTATTGATGTCATTGTTGTTAGAAAAGACAGAGAGAAATGGAGAGAAGAGGGAAAGACAGAGGGGGAGAGATAGACACCTGCAGACCTGCTTCACTGTCTGTGAAGTGAATACCCTGCAGGTGGGGAGCCGGCAGCTCAAACCGGGATCCTTACACAAGGGGAAAAAAGGGGGAATAAAAACATCCAGGAGCAATGGATTTGTAGTGCAGGGACCAAGTCCCAGCAATAACCCTGGAGGAAAAAAAAAGAGAGAACTTCTCTAGTGTAAATAACATCAAAGACATAAAGGTTCAAGAAGCCCAGAGGTTCCCAAACAGAATTAACCCAGACTTAAAGACACCTAGACACTTCATATTTAGAATGGAAAGGGATAAGGATAAAGAAAGGATCCTGAAGGCAGCAAGAGAAAAACAAAGAGTCACCTACAGAGGAAAACCCATAAGATTAGCAGCAGACATCTCCACACAAACACTACAGGCCAGAAGAGAATAGCAAGATATCTATCTAGTGCTCAATGAGAAAGGCTTTCAGCCAAGACTACTGTATCCTGCTAGACTGTCATTCAGACTAGATGGAGGCATCAAAACCTTCTCAGACAAGCAACAGTTGAAAGAATCAACTATCACCAAGCCTTCCCTGAAAGAAGTTCTGAAAGGTCTCCTATAAACAGTCAGAACACCATAATTATGTCATATATCAGAACACACTAAAAATCTATAATGATGTTAAAATATAATCAATCTATGATATCAATAGATGTCAATGGTCAGAATTCACCTATTAAAAGGCACAGAGAAGGAAGATGGTTCCAAAAACACAACCCAACAATATGATATCTACAGGAAACCAACATAACTCAACAGGAAAGGATCCCAAAGGCTGCAGGAGAAAAACAAAGAGTCACTTACAGAGGAAAACCCATAAGATCGGCAGCAAATTTCTCCACACAAACACTAAAGGCCAGAAGAGAATGGCAAGATATCTATCTAGTGCTCAATCAGAAAGGCTTTCATCCAAGATTACTGTTAGACTCTCATTCAGAATAGATGGAGGCATAACAACCTTCTAAGACAAGCAGCAGTTGAAAGAATCAACTATCACCAAACCTGCTCTGAAAGAAATTCTGAAAGTTGTATAAACAGTCAGATCACCTTAAATATGCCATATAACAGAACACTCTAAATATCTACAATAATGATGATAAAATATCTTCAATCTATGATAACAATAAACATCAATGAGGGAACCAGGCAGTGCCACACCTATTTAAGCACTCATGTTACAGTGCACAAGAACCTGGGTTCAAGTGCCTGGTCCCCACCTGCAGGGGGAAGATTCACAAGTGGTAAAGCAGGGCTTCAGGTGTCTCTCTCCCTCTCTATCTCCCCCTTCCCTCTCCATTTCTGTCTCTATCCAATAGTAAATAAATAAATAAATGTCAATGGCATGAATTCACGTATTAAAAGGGGCAAAGTAGAAACATGGATCAGAAAGAAAAAAAAAAGTCCTATGTTGTCTGTAGGAATCCCACCTATCTCAGCAAGACAAACACAGACTCAAAGTGAAAGGATGGAAAACTATCGTATAAGGCAATGGACCACACAAAAAAGGACAGGAACAGCTATGTGTATATCTGACACAATAGACCTTAAAATAAATAAAATTTAAAAAGATAGGGATGGACATTACTTAGTGCTCAGAGGATCAATCAAGAGGACTTAATGATGATCAACATTTATGCAACCAAGGAGAGGCTATTTAAATATATCAAATATCTACTGCAAGAGCTACAGCAATATATTAACAGCAAGTAACACAGTCATAATAGGGAACTTAAACATACCACTCTATTCACTTGAAAGATTATCCAGGCAGAAAATAAATAAAGAAGTGAGAAAGGTAAATAAGGAGAGTACAAATGGTGACGTAATCATTATCAGCCCATCTTGGATGGAGCTTAAAGAAATCATGTTAAGTGAAATAAGTCAGAAACAGAAGGATGTATATGAGATGACCTCATTCACAGGCAGAAGTTGAAAAACAAGATCAGAAGAGAAAGCACTAAGTTGAACCCCAACTGCAGGTGGTATAATGCAGCAAAGTAAGACTCTGGAGTTAATGAGTGGGAGAGGGAGTTCAGGTCTTGGGACAGGATGATAGAGGGCCTTCTGGGGGATGTAGTGTTGTGTGGAGGAGTGGGAGGTGTTATGCATGTACAAACTGTTGTGTTTGCTTTTGACTGTAGAGCATTGATTCCCCCCAATAAAGAAGAAAAAATGAATTTGCATCTACAGGGCTGTCGTCATTTGCATTTCTATTAGAGAATGTGCACTAGGTAGAAACCACCGGCTTGCATTAACTGGAGCAGTGGAGCACCAGTCCAAAGACAGTCTGCACTAGACACACCAGTGAAGGGTTTTGTGATCTGGCCTCTGGGTTCCAGTCTAGGGGTCTGGGACTTGGCAGCTCTGTTAGCATGGGGTTACTTACATTTTATCATTTTCAAGACAAGTTCATGCTAACTATGCAGTGAACAAGGGTGTACAAGGACATCTTCAAGGGCCTAGACATGAGTTTATTTGGAAGTAGTTCTACTTTTCCTTTTGTGAGCAACATCTAGTCTGTTTTCCACAGGGACTGCTCCACTTTACCTACCCATCAACAGTACACCCAGGGCCTCTGATTTCTTCTCCTCTCAGCACTCATTTCTGTTTGAATAATATCTACTCTAGCAGGTACTGAGGTTTTGGCTTGCATTTCTCTGGTGAGTACTCAACTTTTCCCACAATCCTGTTGTAGATCTTCTTTGGAGGAATATCTGGTCAGTGGTTTTGCCTATTTACAAACTTGAGTTATTTGGTGTCAGACTCTTTGAGTTCCATGAGTTCCTTTAAGTTATCATTTTGAATATAAACCTGCATTTAGATATATGATTTGCACAGATGTTATCCTGTTACATAGGTTGCGTCTGGAGGAGTCACAGATTCTAAATCAACTTAAAATCTAAGAAGAGTAAACTTTTTCTTCCTTTCTCTGCTGCTCATTTGTCATGTCTGCCTTTCAAGTTTTTTTTTTTTTTTTTAATTTTATTTAATACAGTTCTGGCTTGTGTATGGGGAACTGAAACTGGAATTTTAAAACCTCATGGAAGAGAGTCTCTGCATAACTATTATGCTATCTCTCCATCTCTCAATTTCTATATCTGTAAATTACAATTCTTTTTTTTTTTTTTTTTTTTTTTTTTTACCAGAGCAGTACTCAGTTCTGGATTATGGTGGTGTGCGGGACTGAACCTGGGACTCTGGAGCATCAGGCATGAGAGTCTCTTTGCATAACCATTTTGCTATTTACTCCCACTCTCTAATTCATTTTGTAAAATATTTTTTATTATTGAATAGAGACTAAGAGAAGTGGACATGGAAGAAGGAAATAGAGAGGGAGAGAGAAAAACCTGCAACACAGCTTCAGCACTTGTAAACCTTTCCCCCTGCAGGTGGGGACCATGGACTTGAATCCAGGTCCTTACACATTGTAACATGTGCACAACCAGATGCAACACAGCCCATCCTCTGTAAATTATAGTTCTAACTAATAATTTATCTTGTAATTAGTCATAACTTGATACTTGTTAAAATGTTCTGTACCAGTGGTATGGGATTTAGCCTACTAGGTAAAGTGTTGGACTCTCAAGCGTTAGGTCTTGAGTTCGATCCCCGGTAGCACATGTACCAGTGATGTCTGGTTCTTTCTCTCTCCCCTATCCCTCTCATAAAAAATTTTAAAAAAGTTTTGTACCATATTCTGAAATTGCTGATATACTGCATACCACAGTCACAGTCTAACTTGCATGGCTGATAGTTTTGCTTTCACCTGAACAAAGATGATGAAGAAAAGTTTTTGTAATTTGTTATGTAACAGGGAATGTTCATAAATAGGACCTCTTTTTTAATATTTTATTTTATTTTAATGGGAGAGAAAAATAGAGATACAGAAAGATTAGAGTGCTGCTCAGCTCTGGCTTATGGTGGTGCTCAGGACTAAACCTGGGACTTCAGATCATCAAGCATGAAAATCTTTTGCAAAGCCACTATGTTGTCTCCCTAACTATGAATATAACTTTCTGTATGTCTAATCTTTCTATCAATTCATCTATACATCTAACCACCCAGTAAAAAGAAGCATAAAAGATCATTTTTATCATCAGGACAACTGAAATGACATCATAGGTACTCGTTATAATTGTCATAACACATAATTTGTGCTATGCTGTATAGTTACAAGCACTTTTGTATAAACTGTATTAGCAGTCCTGGGAAACAATACTTTATCCCTATTATGTGTCTCTCACTGACAGTAACCCACTTAGTTGCAAAGTGACTGCCTTGCTGATGAGAAGTAGAGATGGAAGACTTAAATTTTTATTTTATTATCACACTGTCATTTTTTTTCTTTCTTACCAGAGCACTGATCAGCTCTAGTTTATGGTGGTGCAAGGGACTGAATCTAAGACTTTGGAGTCTCAGGCATCAGAATCTCTTTGCATAACCATATGTTACCTATCCTACCACCCACCCCATCTGTCCTTTATTATCTTCTTAACACAGTCATCACATACTTTATATCCCATATTTGTATCAGTCAGCTAGAGGGTGTGGGTCATTCTTTGGGAGGCACCAGATCCCAGGAAGAGTGTTGACTTCACTAGAAGGAAGAAGAGTTTCTGTTGCCAGCATGGCTCTCCACTGAGTTTCCCCAGAGTTCTTACCCCTGCCTTGAGTGCCTGTGCTCCTGGTGAAACCCAGCTTCCTGTGTGCCTCCCTGAGGAGAACTCTTGACTCCCAAGTCTCTCTCTTCCTCTTTGGTTTTGCATGAAAAAGGTCATCTCACTCTCCTTAGTGTCCTAAGCCCACTCACTCTGTACATGCACATTAATGAAATATCTTGTTGGCTGATGGAAGAAAACTATGTAAAAACTGTGTCTTCACCCCTAGCAATAGTCCTGATGGAGGGGCTGGAGTGAAGCAATTTCTAGGGAAAACCTCTGCTCTGGGAGGTGAGGGACACAAGTGATAAAGTGGCACTAGTGTCAAGAGAGATCAAGATGCTCTCTGCACCAGTGTTCCCAGTCCATTTCCTTGTGGGCCATATGTATGTAAACTATTCTATTTTACTGGGCCAAGAGCTATGAAAACCTGTGTGTGTGTGTGTGTGTGTGTGTGTGTGTGTGTGTGTGTGTGAGAGGGGGGGGGGAGATGGGGGAATAGAGTGGGAAGGAAAAAGAGAGATACCTGCAGCACTCCTCTGAGCTAGTCAAGGCTGGGAGCTTGAACTCAGGTCTTTGTGCCCTACCTGGCATGTCACTACCTGGCCTCCATATAGAATTTATTCCTATAACTCTTACAACAAAATCTGTGATGAAAGGTAGCTGTGCAGGTAGAGTATAGGACTTTGCATTTGTGGTGCAATGGTTTTGTGACCTGGCGTCAAGTATGGGAGAGTAATGCTGTTCTTTCTCTCTTTTTAATAAATAAACCAAAAACCCAACACAAGATACCAATGTCCATGTCCAGTGGAGAAGCAATTACAGAAGCCAGAACTTCCATTTTCTGTACCCCATAAAGAATTTTGGTCCATACTCCCAGAGGGGTAAATGTCAGGGAAAGGTGACTACAGGGCTCTGAACTCCAATTTCATCAGGAACCAGAGAGAGAAGGAAAAGAAAGAGAAAAAGAAAAAAAGGGGGGGGACTCACAAGTATTAAGTGTGACTTAGAAAGGAAGAGGAAGCAAGATCATAGGGAAAATGGGGAAATATATATATAGAGAGAGACTGACAGTTGTACAAATAATAGTCAACCGATATTTGTGATCTTGGGAGAACAAATGCAGTATCCTATGGAGGGCATGGGGACAGAAAACACTGGCAATGGGAAAAGCATGGAATTATACTCCTGTTATCTTATAATTTTGTAAATCAATATTAAATCACTAACAAAAATATTTTTAAAGTTAGGCATAGAGAACCTATAATTCTATTCTTGAAAATATATGCCAGAGAAATGACAGCACATGCCCATTAAAAAAACATGTATACAGGGGACAGTGAGATACTTTACCTGGGAGGGTGTCTGCTTTGCCAGGTGCACCACCCAGGTTTGAGCTACTGCTACACCACATGGGAGCACTATCACACTGAGGAACGTTTTGTTGCTGTGGTATCTGTCCCTTTCTTTACAGAAAAGTGAAGCCCCAGAGAGGACAAAACAAAAACAAAAAAATAAAATAAACCTTGTATATGAATATACACAGCAACATTACTCATAACAGCCAAAGATGCAATCAACCCAAAAGTATGGCTAAAATGCGGTCTATCCATCTAGAGAGACAGCTCACGATCTAGGGGACATGCCTTGTCTAATTGTGTGGGTGGGACTCAAGCACTGGCACCAAGTACAAGGTGACATGGAAACAGGGGCAGCTCTGGAATCGTCTGTCTCTCCCCCTTTCTAGCTGAATGAAAAATCAATCTAAGAACAATGAAATTACATATAAATGAGGCCCCAGTTCCACTGAGGGAAATGTGGCTTAATCATGAAATGGAAAAAATATTTTTTAGCAAAAAATATGTATTATACATGCTGAAAATGAGTAAATCGGGAAAACATGCTAAATGAAGGAAGGGACTCACAAAAGACTGTACTGTGTGTTTTTGGTTGCATAAAAAACACTGGAAAGGGAAATTTGGGTTAGGAGATTGCATAGTGGTTATGCAAAAGACTTTTTTTTCATTTTTAATATTTATTTATTCCCTTTTGTTGCCCTCTTTGTTTTATTGTTGTAGTTATTATTGATGTTGTTGTTGTTGGATAGGACAGAGAGAAATGGAGAGAGGAGGGGAAGACAGAGAGGGGGAGAGAAAGACAGACACCTGCAGACCTGCTTCACCGCCTGTGAAGCGACTCCCCTGCAGGTGGGAATCCAGGGTCCCTAACCAGGATCCTCATTGCAAAAGACTCTTATGTCTGAGGCTCTGGGGTCCCAATGAATCTCTGGAACCACTTTAAACCAGTGCTAAATAAAGCTCTGGTGAAAAAAATAAATAAAAATAAAAGGTGATCCAGGAGCTGACACAGTGGCGAAATTGTTGGACTCAAGCATGAGGCTCCAAGTTCAGTCAGTACATGGTAGTGTACATGCTGGAGTGAGGCTCTGGTTCTCTCTTTTAACAAGTAAAATAAAGATAAATTTATATTTTTAAAGACAGATTTGGAAAAAAGTACTCTGGGGGGTACTGGGACACCAGCTGCAAACTGTATTATGTTTTCTAATGTATTGGATCCAGAAAATGGAGACTATTTCTTGCCTTACACATACTGTTTACTCGTATTCATTCATACCTTGTCTTCTATGACAGCTCATTGAATTTGCCTTTCCCAAATCCAGTCACAATAAAACTGCTAAGATGCCTTTCTGCATGAGCTCTTTGGGTTTCCTTCACCTTTCAGAAGAGATAACAGGAGAAATTTAGTTTCTTCAGTATTCTCCAAATCTAAACTGCCTAAACGCTAGCTGAGCTCTCTATTAATAACTGAACTTAACAGAAGATAACTTGGCATATTACCAGAATTTAGCTTTCCTGGGTTGATATATATATATATATGACATTTATTAATAAAAAAATAAGTGTCAGTGTATCTTTTCCCATTCAACTGCTATCACAAATGACCTCAGACTGGGTAGATGGTAACACAAGATTTCTCACAATTCTGGAGACTGCAAGTTCAAGATCAAGGTGCCAGCTTGGTGTGAGCCCTCCTCTAGGCTGCAGACTGCTCCATGTAATCGACATACCAGAAGGCACTAGGATCACAGGACAAATGCTTCCAGGCATTTCAAATACAAAGAAACTCACACACATAGATAAATGTACTGATTTATGGTACAGATTCCAGATCTAGAAGTAATGCCACTATCCACTGGAACACAGATAAAAAGGTCTTATCAAGGGAGTAGGGTGGTAGCACAGCAGGTTAATCGCACATGGGGCAAAGCACAAGGACTACATAAGGATCCCGGTTCAAGTTCCAGGGTACCCACCTGCAAGGGGGGAGGGTGGTGGTGGTGGTGGTGGTGGCGTTTTGGGTGTCGCTTCACAAGTGGTGAAGTAGGTCTGCAGGTATCTACCTTTCTCTCCCTCTCTGTCTTCCCCTCCCTTCTCGATGTCTCTATCTTATCCAACAATAATAATAACAAAGGCAACATAAATGGGAAAAATGACCTCCAAGAGCAGTGGATTTGTAGTGCAGGAACCATGTACCAGTGATAACCCTGAAGGCAGAATAAATAAATAAATAAATAAATAAATAAATAAATAAATAAATAAATGTCTTATCATAAAAAAAAGACACAGAACAGATATAAGGAGGGAAACGGAAGGGCAGTGGACCATATGTGTAATTTTGCTTTTCTCTTTTTAAGAAGAGAACTGCTTGGAGTCGGTTGGTAGCGCAGTGGTTAAACACACATGGCGCAAAGTACAAGACCCAGCATAAGGATCCCAGTTCGAGCCCCCGGCTCCCCACCCTGCAGGGGAGTCATTTCACAGGCAGTGAATGAAGCAGGTGTCTGTCTTTCTCTCCCCCTCTCTGTCTCCCCCTCCTCTGTCCATTTCTCTCTGCCTGTCTAACAATGATGACATCAATAACAACAATAATAAGTACTACAACAATAAAAAGCAAGGGCAACAAAAGGGAAAACAATTAAATAAATTATATTTAAAAAAGAAAGCAGGGAAGAGGGTAAATAGCATAATGGTTATGCAAAGAGACTCTCATGCCTGAGGCTCCAAAGTCCCAGGTTCAATCCCTCACACCACCATAAGCCAGAACTGAGTAGTGCTCTGGTTTTAAAAAAAAAAAAAAAAAACAGAGAACTGCTCAGCTCTGGACCTCTGGGGCCTTTTACATGAAAGTCTGTTGTGTAGATTGCTAAACTACTTATAGCCCAATATTTTATCTTAAAAAAAATGGAAGTAGTGAGGATGAACCTGATAGCATCAGACCTGTGTGCACAGAGGGTCTGAGATTGAGCACTGGCACTATATACACCAAAGATTTTCTTGTTTTCTCGCTCTCTCTCATCCATATGCTCTCATCAGTAAGTAAAATGTAGAGAAAAAAAAAAGTAAGTAGGATAATGGTTATGCAAAGAGGCTCCAAAGTCCCAGGTTCAGTCCCCCGCATCACAATAAGCCAGAGCTGTGTCTTGCTCTGGTGTTTCTCTGTGTCTTTCTCTCTCTGCAACTCTGTCAAAAATAAAATAAATAAAATAATTTTTAAAATTTAGAACATATATGTAAAGTATAATAGTTAAGCCTAAATGTCATAGAAATCACTATAAACAGAATTCTCTTGTTCTAGCACACATACAAATAAATGTTAAAAAAAACTCATCAAAACATTTACAAATACTAAGATACTTAAGCATATACAAATAAACTAAAAGCATTCATAAAGTCAGTAATTAATGTCATATATCCACCTTCATTTTTTTAACTTTCCAGTACCAGGCTATTTTTTACTATATAAATTTTTTATATTTATTTATTTTCCCTTTTGTTGTCGTTATTTTTCATTGTTGATGTAGTTATTATTATTGTTACATAGGACAGAGAGAAATGGAGAGAGGATGGGAAGACAGAGAAGGGGAGAGAAAGATAGACACATGCAGACCTGGTTCACTGCCTGTGAAGTGACTCCCCTGCAGGTGGGAAGCCGGGGGCTCGAACCGGTATCCTTATGCAAGCCTTTGCACTTTGTGCCACGTGTGCTTAACTCACTACCCGACTCCCCACCAGGCTTATTTTTAAAGTATATATTGTTTTTTAAAGGAGTAAGGAAATAAGATGACATTACCCGAGTGAAGGAGTCAACTGAGGACACAGCAGCATTGCCTACAGGAGTTTGCTGAGCCACGCTATCCAGTTATTCCACTGAAATTCCAATCTGAGCAACAGATGGAGTCCACACCATATTCATGGCTCCAAAAGGATGCTGGCTCCCTTCTCCTGGAAAAAAAAAAAAAGAACATATACACATATTTCAAGCCTAACTGGGGTCCATATAAATTAATTCATAAATAAGTAAGAACTTCCAGTGTAAATGCAGTAAAGTTCTGATATAAGCAGTCAGGGAAATAGCTCCATTGGTAGAGTGCAGGACTTACATGCAGGAGGCTCCTGATTCAATTCCCAGTGCCACACACACCTACTGGAGTGGCACTGTGGCTTCTGTCATGTGAATATAATGGTCTACCACCTATGGAATAAACTCAACCCTTTAAAAATCAGTTCTGAAGCAGACTGGGAGATGGCTAAGAGTGTTGGAGTCTTAAGCATGAGGACTTGAGTTCAATGCATGGATTGCCGGAGCAATGCTCTGTTCTCTCAGTTTCATGTTAATTAATAAATTAAGTGGCTTGCTAGGTGGGGTCGGGAATGAAATACTGGGCTTGAAAGCATAAGGTCCGAAATCTTGATCCCTAGTTTCACATGTACCAGAATGATGCTCAGTAGTCCTTGCAGAGTAGTTCAGACAGAGAAGGGGAGAGAAAGATAGACACCTATAGACCTGCTTCACCACCTGTAAAGTGACTCCCCTGCACGTGGGGAGCTGGGGCTCGAACTGGGATCCTTAAGCCGGTCCTTGCGATTTGCGCCACGTGTGCTTAACGCACTGCGCTACCGCCTGACTCCCAATAAATGTATTTTTATAATTTTTATTTGCCCAGAATAATTTTTATTTGCCCAGAATTAATCCTCTACACCACCATAACCATAGCTGAGCAGTGTTCTAGCTAAAATATATATATATATATGTATATATATGTATGTATATATATATATATACATACATATATATGTGTGTGTGTTATTATTTGAAAGTTTGCTTTTTTAACTGTAAAGAACGAGTTTTTACCATATTGCTAAATAAAAATACAAATCATCACATAACATTTCCCCCACCATAAAAAGTAGCTTTTTCTAAATTGTATTAAATTAGTATAGCTGGAAGTTGACAGAATAAAAAGAGAGAAATCAATGAATGAGAGCAAGTATCAGATAAAAGATTTTCAATGTTAACTCTGAGGGAAGAATGGTTTTAAAGACTTTAAGGACCAGTTTTTAGGGAAGGCGAAGTCACACCAGCTATCTGACAAGATCCAAGCATGGTGGGGGGCCTCTGCAAGGTGAGTGGCCCTGGAATGAACAGAAACCACTCTGCCTTTTTGTTCCACTAATCATGATATTAATATTGGGTATTATTGGCTATTTTATAAGATTTATTGGTTAATTTCCAAATGACAACTGAGAAAATAGCAAGTTCCTAAGGAGAATGCTCTTTAACAAAAAACAACCCCTTAAAGACCCCCAGACTAAAGAGGTCCAAAACAGCAATGGGCCAATTATCAGATAAGCTGTCTGTAAGGCAATTCCTAGCTCCCCCCGCCCCTTTATCATCCCAGTACCTACACCCCTAGCAGAAAAGGTTAGAGGGAAATATAGAGAGCAGTGGGTTCTTCCCACGGCCTTGAGAAGCTTATAGAAAAGGGGCAGACTGTTAATTTGCTTCATAAAAACTCACCTTTTAGAAACAATAGCTACTCCAGGAAGCTTGCTTAGGGATAATTAATCATAGTTAAAATTAAAGCAAAAACAACCATAAGAGCTCAGTGAGTGTTAAGGCACAGCATCAAAGCCATTTCAATGAAACATGAAAGTTTCATTTACAAAATAAAAGAGGGGGAGATGGCACAGGCACTATCATGCGACCTGCTTGACACACTACCAGCTTTGCAGGAAGTTCAGCTAGGCTGGACTCTCCAGGCCAAACTGAAACCATCTTGCCTTTTGCCATGTATAGGTCTTGGGATTAAGCTCTGTGTGGTCTTAATAATATTTACCTATGGCCAGGCTCAGAGCCTGATCAATAACAAAAGTAATGACAAAACCTGCATTGTACCCTGTAAGATTGATCATAATGGAACAAGGAATATCAGTAATGCAGAATTTTTCAGGAGACTCCAAGAGGAAGAACTGTTTCCCCATTTATCTACACCACTTCCTTTAGTAGTCCCCCTAAAACATAGAGAAAGATTGGTGGTTCCCACAGTGGAGGGGGCACCTTACATAGCCTAACTAATAAATGGAAAGTTAAGGTACCTGCCTAGATACATACAATGGGCCTTTTAAGCTACCACTCACCATGCTCCCACTTCCTTATACAGGAATAGTACATGAGAATCTAGGTCACATAATAAGCATACAAAAAAGCGAGCTTAATTTTATGGGGTAAAATTAAGTATCACCTTGCTGCCTTCTCAGTAAGGAACAAAACAAAACTCCTTGATCAAACAATGGAACAGATTATATGAAAAATGGGCTGTTCAATTAGTTTAAGGACCCTAGAAACATAACAAGCTTGAATTTTCTATGAACCACAGCTTTCGATGCAAGAGGATGGCATAAACATACATAATAGGGAGAATATTAATCTTAATCAAAAGGACATCTGACTAGCACACAGGTTTAGGAAATAACAAAAGACCTAGAAACTGTGATGTGATCTGTAGGGAGAAAAGTGCCCCTGGAATGTGAATATTCCACAAAGCAGGTGTTCCCTACCTGTGCTGTGCTTACTTGGTGATTTTTGTTTTAATAATCTATACCTTGGTGATTTCTGTATTAATGATCTATGCCTTATGAGACTATAAAAATAAAGTTCTGCTTGAGCATGACAGAGATGTCGGCCTGAGCTTGATTCAGCATCAACTCACTCATCTCTCATTCTTGGCCAACACCCCTCCTTTGGGATCCCTGAGACGTGCTGGGGCTGGCCCCTGGCAGATTTTAGCATTTCCTCTTCCCCAGAGTCCTTCCTCATTAAGGAAAGAGACAGGCTGGGAGTATGGATGGACCTGTCAATGCCCATGTTCAGTGGAAAAGCAATTACAGAAGCCAGACCTTCAACCTTCTGTAGTCCATATTGACCTTGCGTCCATAATCCCAGAGGGTTAAAGAATAGGAAAGCTATCAGGGGAGGGGAGGGGATGTCATACAGAGTTCTGGTGGTGGGAATTGTGTGAAGTTGGTTGCTCTTATCCTATGGTTTTGTCAATGTTTCCTTTTTATAAATAAATAATTAAAAAATTAGAATAATAATAATATATGTATTATTGGCTTACCAGAGGAAGAGGAGGAAGGGAAGAAAGCATTCTTCAGTAAATAGTAGCTGAGAACTTCCCTACTCTACACACATAAAAGTTCAAGAAGCCCAGAGGGTCCCAAACAGAATCAACACACACTTAAAGACAACAAGACACATGATATTTAGAATGGAAAGGAAAAAGGATAAAGAAAGGATCCTGAAGGCTGAAAGAGAAAAACATAGAGTCACCTACAGAGGAAAACCCATAAGATTAGCAGCAGACTTCTCCACACAAACACTGCAGGCCAAAAGAGAATAACAAGATATCTATCAACTGCTTAATGACAAAGGCTTCAACCAAGACTACTGTATCCTGCTAGACTGCCATTCAGATTAGATGGAAGCATAAAAACCTTCTCAGACAAGCAATAGTAGAAAGAATCAACTATCACCAAACCTGCCCTGAAATAAGTTCTGAAAGTCCTCCTATAAACAGTCAGACCACCATAAACATGCCATCTATCAGAACACTCTAACAATCTACAATAATGATGTTAAAATAATTTCAGCATATGATATCAATAAATGTCAATGGCCTAAATTCACATATTAAAAGGCATTGAGTATGAAGATGGATCAGAAAACAGAACCCAACTATATGTTGTCTATACGAAACCCACCTAATTCGACAAGACAAACACATACAAAGTGAAAGGATGGAAAACTATCATACAAGCCAAGGGCACACAAAAAAGAGCAGGAACAGCTATTATCATATCTGACACGATAGATTTTAAAATGAATAAAATTTAAAAAGATATGGATGGACACTACCTAACTCAATCAATCAAGAGGATTTAACATTATTAACATTTATGCACTTATTGAGAAGTCATCTAAATACATCAAACATGTACTAAAAGAGGTACAATAATATACAGACAACAACACAGTAATATTGGGGTATCCAACACCCCACTCTCTCAACATGACAGATCATACAGGTAGAAAATCACTAAGGAAGTGAAGGAGATAGGGAGATGGGCGGTTGTGCAGCAGATTAAGTGCAAGTAGTGCAAAGTGCAAAGACCAACATAAGGGTCCCAGTTTAAGCTACCGACTCCCCACCCGAAGTGGAGTCACTTCACAGGTGGTGAAGCAGGTCTGCTGGTGTCTTTCTGTCTCTCTCTGTCTTCCACAATATCTCTATTTCTCTCTATGCTATCTAACAATGATGACATCAATAACAATAATAACTGCATCAATAAAAAACAACTAAATAAATAGATAAATAAATAAATAAAAGAAATGAAGGTGCTAAATGAAGAGATAAATCATCTAGAACTATTGGACATATTCAGAGTCTTTCACCACAAGAAACAAATACACATTCTACTCAAGTCCACATGGGTCATTCTCAAGGACAGTCCACATTTTAGGCCACAAAGACAGCATCAGCAAATTCAAGAGCACTGAAATCATTCCAAGCATCTTCTCAAACCACAGTGGTATGAAACACTTAACAATCAAGAAAAAAATGACTAATGGTCCCAAAATGTGGAAGCTCAACAGTACACTACTTAACAACTACAGGGACAAAGAGGAAATAAAGGAAGAAATAAAAATATTTCGAGACTATATGAAAATGAAGACACAAGCTATCAAAACATTTGGGATACAGCTAAGGAAGTACTGAAAAGGAAGCTGACAGCCATACAAGCACACATTAGGAAACAAGAAAAAGCACAAAGAAACAGCCTGACTTCACACCTTAATAAGACCTAGAAAAAGATGAATAAAGGAAACCTAAAACAATCAGAAGGACAGAAATCACTAAAGTTAGGGCAGAAATAAATAACACTGAAAATAAGAAAACTATAAAAAAAGATCAATGAAAGTAAATGTAGGTTCTTCAAAAGAGTAAACGAAATCCACAAACCTTTAGCCAGACTAACAAAATTGAAGAAAAAAAAAAAGGGAGAAGACCAAAATAAATCAGATTGTAAATTGAAGAAGAGATACCAAAAAAGACAGCAGAAATTCAACATATTATGTGAGGTTTCTATGAACAACTATATGCCACCAAGTTAGAGAACATGGACTAAATGGACAACTTCTTAGATACCTACAAACATACAAAATTAAATAAAGAGGAACTAAATAATATGAACAGGCCGATCACAGCTAACAAAATTGAAACAGTTATTATAACCTTCCCAAGAATAAAAGACCAGGCCAAGATGGTTTAACAAATGAATTCTACAAAACCTTCAAAAAAAAAGAACTCAAACCTAAGGAATCCAGCAAGAAGCTTTTGGAAATCATCAGGACATACAGTAAGGTATCAGGCTATAAAATTAACATTCAAAAGGCAGTGGCATTCCTGTATGCTAACACTAAACTAGAAGAAATTGAAATCCAGAAATCAATTCCTTTTACTATAGCAACAAAAACAATAAAATATCTAGGAGTAAACCTAACCAAAGAAGTGAAAGACTTGTACACTGAAAATTATGAGTCACTACTCAAGGAAATTGAAAAAGACACAAAGAAGTGGAAATATATTCCATGTTCATGGGTTGGAATAATTAACATCATCAAAATGAATATACTACCCAGAGTCATCTACAAATTTAATGATATCTCCATCAAGATCCCAAACACATTTTTTAGGAGAATAGAACAAAGGCGACAAATGTTTATCTGGAACCAGAGAAGACCTAGAATTGCCAAAACAATCTTGAGAAAAAAGAACAGAACCGGAGGCATCACACTCACAGATTTCAAACTGTATTATAGGGCCATTGTCATCAAAACTGCTTGATACTGGAACATGAACAGACACACTGACCAGTGGATTAGAATTGAGAGCCCAAAAGTGAGCCTCCATACCTGTGGACATCTAATCGTTGACAAAGGGGCCCAGACTATTAAATGGGGAAAGCACAGTATCTTCAACAAATGGTGTTGGAAAAACCGGGTTGAAACATGCAGAAGAATGAAACTGAACCACTATATTTCACCAAACACAAAAGTAAATTCCAAGTGGATCAAGGACTTGGATGTTCGACCAGAAACTTTCAGATACTTAGAGGAAAATATTGGCAGAACATCTTTCCACGTAATGTTTAAAGACATCCTCAATGAAATAAATCCAATTATAAAGAAGACTAAGGCAAGAATAAACCTATGGGACTACATCATATTAAAAAGCTTCTGCATGAGGAGTCAGGCAGCAGCGCATCTGGTTTAAGCGCACATGGCCCAAAGCTTAAGGACCAACCTAAGGATCCAGGTTTCAGCCCCCAGCTCCCCACCTGCAGGGGAGTCCTTTCATAGGTAGTGAAGGAGGTCTGCAGGTGTCTTTTTTTCTCTCCCCCTCTCACACTGCATAACAAGAGTGATCCATTATCCACAGCCACTCAGTACCCTTTCTCCAGGCCTCCCATACCATTTGTTTAAAGGGCATTTTAATCCAGGGATTCAGTTTCACTTCTAGTTCCTTCTACAGAAAAACAGTGCTACAAAATATGTGCAAAGACACATGCAAGAACACTTGTTGCAGCATTGCTGGTGAAACGCTAAGGAAATAGGAGGCCACCCCCAAATTTCCAGCAGTTGGAACTTGTTGAATGAGGCATGGTGCTGCTCTTCAAAGTATGACTGTTTACTGCCCACAAATCAGTGGGTTGTCTAAACAACATACTAAACTTCTTGTAACTCAGTCTCTTGAAACAGGAGATATCAATAGCACCACATCAAAAGGTTGATTTTAAAATATAACATAGCTAATACACAGGAAAATTTTGCAGTGGCACATTGCACAGTCAGCATCTATTACCCTTTGACTCTAACCTAAGCAAGATTCTTCAAGTCATCCCAGACAAGTTTTCCTTAAACACCAATATGAATATAGTCTTGCTCAAATATGTGCCCACCAGAAGGGAAAAAAAATAGAAACCCCTCCCCCAGTGTGGCTATAACACAACTCAACTCAACATTTATTTACTTAAATATTTATCAATGAGAAAGAACCAGAGCATCACTCTACCACACGTGATGCCAGGGATTAAACTCAGGACCTCATGTTGGAGTGTGCAATCCTGTACGCCATCAAATCTACTTGATCTTCAAGACTTTCCAAAAATAACCCTATCATGCCATCCTAAAAGCTCCCTCTCCACTTGAAGGTGCAGATGTTACTAGTTGATGATTCTAACTACTACCAAACGCAGTTGGCATTCTCCCACTTTTATCCCATCCAAGCCCACTGAACACTTTAGAAACGATACCATTCATAGATCTGTTTCAACCAGTGCACCGTTTGTTTTCTTTGAAACCTGCTTATCTGTGATATGAATATCCCAAAAACAGTCATCACTTTGAAGCATACATGCAAATAAAGAGTAGATATTCTTGAGGAATAAGATAAACAACACAGTCTGGCGCAAGGATCCCAGTTTGAGCCCCCGGCTCCCCACCTGCAGGGGAGTCGCTTCACAGGCTGTGAAGCAGGTCGGCAGGTATCTATCTTTCTCTCCCCCTCTCTGTTTTCCCCACCTCTCTCCATTTCTCTCTGTCCTATCCGACAACTACAACAACAATAATAACCACAACAATAAAACAACAAGGATAACAAAAGGGAATAAATAAATTAAATAAATATTTTAAAAAAAGATAAACAACACAGTCTTAACCACAAATTCAGATCATTTTTTCTTCTGTAACTTAAATATAAATTCCAAGTATTTCCCTAAGCTTTCACAGTATAGACAGTTTAAAAATCAAGTTATAGCAAACAGACATACAGTACTTATACCACACTAATAGTAACTAATAGCACTACCTGGCAGTTTCAAAAATAAAACAAAAAAAAATGTTTAACCTTGTTAACACTTCCTGATATGTGCTTATATGCATTCATATGTACTTACAAAAGCAAAGAATCTCTATAAAACTCTTTATAAACTTCCAGTAGTTCATTATTTGTACTGAGTTTTCAGTTAAATGTCTCATGCACGTTAGGAAGAAGACGCAACCTAAAGACAAAATAGGAAAAGATTCATTTAAAGATCCCAAATTCTGTAGCTACCACATCATACCTACGAGAGAAATATATGCAAAAAAATAATAAAATAAGACAGACTTTTGTTGGAGGTAGAAAGGAAGGGAATAAAGTTCCTTCCTGTTTTGAAATAGTGAACCTTTCATTTTACATTCTCAAGATTAGTCCCATGCTAGTTTTTTGTTTTGTTTTTTTCCGGGATTTTCACAGGTCTGTGATAACTTTCTGTTTATCTTTTTCCCAGACAGAAAGGGAAAGGCAAAGTGGGGGTGGGGGGTGGGAGGGTGGGGAGGGTGTGAGAAAGAGAAAGAGAGCAAGTGAGCCACACACCACAGCAGCACTCACTGAAGCTTCCCTCAGTGCTGTGTGACAGATCTGGATTCTGAGTGAATCCTATGGCAAAGCAGGCACCTTCCAAGACCCACCTATCCCAGTTTTTTGTTTGTTTCTTTCTTTTTGCTTCCAGGGTTATCTCTGGGGATCGTACTAACACTACCTAAAAACTGAATGCTCCTGGTGGCCATCTTTTGTCCACTGCTGCTGCTGTTATTGTTGTTACTACTGCTGTTGAATAGAACAGAAAAAATTTGAGGAAAGGTAGAGAGGAGGAGAGAAAGACACCTGCAGATCTACTTCCCAGCTTGCAAAGTGACTCCACCTGCAGGAGACTCTGGGATCACAGCATGAGTCCTTGTACTTTACACTACATGTGCTTAACCCAGTATACTACCACCTGGCTCCCCAACCAAGTTATTTTTAAGATAGAAAGAAATCCAGAGAGGGAGGGAAGACAGAGAGGGGGAGAGAAAGATAAACATCTGCCTACCTGCTTCACTACTTGTGAAGCCACCCACCTGCAGATGTGGAGCCAGGCTCAAACTGAGATCCTTAAGCCAGTCCTTGCACTTTGCACCATATGCACTCAACCTGCTAAGAGAACGCCAGGATTCCCCAGCCCCATCCTAGTTTTTAATCATCATTCCCAGACTATTCAAGCATCAGTCTGAAAATGTAATTCAGGAGCTGGGTGGTAGCACAACAGTAGAGTACATATGACAGTACACAAGGACTTGGGTTCAAGCCTCCAGTCCTCAGCTACAGGGAGGGAATTCACAAGTGATGAAGCAATGCTACCAATGCCCCCCCCCCTCCTCTATCTCTCCCTTCTCTCTAAATTTCTGTCTCTATCCAACAAATAAATAAATAAAATAGTAAAAAGAGTTATAATGTAGATGTAAAAATAAAAATTTAATTTCATCAAACGTTGAGCTG
The DNA here is from genome assembly GCF_950295315.1 of Erinaceus europaeus. Lineage (NCBI taxonomy): Eukaryota > Metazoa > Chordata > Mammalia > Eulipotyphla > Erinaceidae > Erinaceus > Erinaceus europaeus. Next base: position 50,335,318 of record NC_080178.1, on the reverse strand, counting down.
TGGGAGTATCATAGCCAATGAGTTTTATGAGCTTAAATACTGTTAACTGAAAAAAATTTCATCACAAAACTCCTTTTCAAAATCCAAGTATTAAAAATAATCTCAGGGAGTTGGGCTGTAGCGCTGTGGGTTAAGCGCAGGTGGTGCAAAGCACAAGGACCGGCATAAGGATCCCAGTTCGAGCCCCAGCTCCCCACCTGCAGGGGAGTCACTTCACAGTCGGTGAAGCAGGTCTGCAGGTGTCTATCTTTCTATCCTCCTCTCTGTCTTCCCCTCCTCTCTCCATTTCTCTCTGTCCTATCCAACAATGACGACAACAACAATAAAAACGACAACAATAAAACAAGAAGGGCAACAAAAGGGAATAAATACATTTTTTAAAAAATTAAAAAATAATCTCAAACTGAATTCACAGTAGATTAATTCAGGACTCGCTACCAAGTGCAATTCTATTAACAAAGCTTTTTGAAACATGACAACTAACACGTTCTGAGCAGAGTTAAGAAATGTACACATCAGGGGCTGGGTGGTGGCACACTTAGATTACACATTTCCATGCACAAGGACCCAGGTTCAAGCTCTCAGTCCCCACTTGGGGAGGGGGGCGGCTCAGGAGTAGTAAGGCAGTGATGCAGATGTCTTTTTCCCACCCCATCACAATTTCTCCCTGTCCTATCAAATATGAGAAAACTACAATCAAGAAAATGAAAGCAGACACTGTATTACGGAGTCTCCTTGCATAAAAATTCCTAAAATACTGGTATCTTCCCTAAAAAAAAAAAAGAAAAAAATGTATAAATAGTCCAACAGATCTTGATGGTATACCAGAGGCTATAAATACATATACCCACTTCTAACATATACTCACAATTTCATAATATCAATACTTTAAAAGAAGCATCATTCTTGGAGAATGTTAAATGGAAATCAACTCAATTTCTGTACTTTTTCTCAAAAGCTAAATTATTTATTTATTAGTAAGACAGAGGTTATGGAGGAGAGGAAGACCGTGGTTTTCCCCACATGGTTGATATTTTCATAATCAGGCAAATCAAAAACAAATTTATCTTCTACTTGCTGTGCAGCACTTTGCACCTGGAACATACGAAATTCTCCCTTAGTTTATTTCCCACCAAGGTTACTACTGGGGTTTGGTGCCAGCACTGTGAATACAACACTTCCAGCGGCCAGTTTTTCCTTTTTTTCTATTTTGTTGGATAGGACAGAGAAAATTGAGAGGGAAGGGAGAGGTAGAAAAGAGAAAAACCTGACACCTGTAGACCTGCTTCACCACTCGAGAGTATTCCCTGGGCCTTAAGCTTGGTGCTATGTGCACTTAACCAGGTGCGCCACCAACCAGTCCCAGTTCACTTATTATTATTTTTTATCATTGTTCTTAACTTCTCTTAGTTTAAAAGTCTGGTAGGTTTCTATTACCTTTATAGTACAGCTGTAAGTTCTACTTCCAAGTATAATCAATTACAATCATTATACCACTAATAATCTAATAATAGTGAATCTAATATTCCATGTCATTAACAAACCAGGAAAGCATAAAGCTTAGTGATCTAAAATAAGTATTTAAGAGATCACTGAGTGAAGGACATCTTTAAATAAAAAACAGATTTATAAGTATCCAAGGAGGCTCTGAAACAGCTGACTCGGATATTTGCCATGCTCAAGAGGCAGGTTCGAGGCCCGGTCCAGCGCACTGGAGGAAGCTGCGCTGCTATGGTCCTTAACACTATTCAACAAAAAGGCTGCAACACCGAACAGCAGCAAGAAAGCAGAGCTGTGGGACATTTCCAGGCGGCTTCCAAGGTGGCTAGCCAGGCTGCCTCCAGAGTATTCCTGACCATTTCAGGGGGTGACCTCGCCCCTGTCACACAATCTAGCCCAGGGGGCATCCTCTCTGGGGACCTTACAAGGAGGCGTGCTACCTACCAACACTGGGCGAGTGGGGAGAACCTCAGGCCCAATTGCCCAGGAGTCCTCCAGGCTACACCAGGCCCTGTAGGTCTACACTGCAGGGGCACCAGGGTCTTTAAAAAAAAAAACAGGGTCCTCAGACCAGATGAGAACTGACTGCCCGCCGGGTGACAGGAGCTCAGGCAGACGTCAACACTGCCAGTCATGCAGCTCTCCCTGGTGGGAACTGGAGCTCCGGGAGAGGGCAGAGAACAATAGCCCAAGATGTGCCTGCAGTGGCCAGGCTCCAGGCCGGCATAGCCTGCTCCCCGCCCAGTTGGGCTCATGCCCCCGCCATCCTCACCAGTCTCCCAGCCACTAAGCAGCGAACATGGCGGCGACCCTGCGCCAGCCGATGGGCGGCCAAAACCGTCCACGAGTCTCGGGGATGCCAGGTCAGGCGGACCTCTGAGCCCCCTCACAGCTAGCTATCTGCCCCTGGAACAAGTATTTCCGGGTTGCGCCAAGCCCTGTCACTATAAGTGAGTGACAATAAATGAAAACTACAAGTCCCAGAAGGCTCCGCGCCTACTTACTGTAGGTTATGGTCCCTGAAAACACACCCCCGTTGAGAAAATTTGGGCTCCCAAATTCTGGAATCAGAATTGATTGACAGTTGAGTTATTGCCTCTGTGTAGTGTTTAAGAAATTACAGTGCGGGAGCCCGGCTGTAGCGCAGCGGGTTAAGCGCAGGTGGCGCTAAGTGCAAGGACCTGCATGAGAACCACTGTTCAAACCCAGGTTCCCCACCTGCAGGAGAGTCACTTCACAGGTGGTGAAGCAGATCTGCAGGTGTCTGTCTTTCTCTCCTCCTCTCTCTCTTCCCCTCCTCTCTCCATTTCTCTCTGTCATATCCAACAACGACGACATCAACTACAACAACAATATCTACAACAACAATAAAAAAAGAGACAACAAGGGCAACAAAAGGGAAGATAAATAAATACAATTACAAAAAAAAAAAAAGAAATTACAGTGCGCCTTTATAAGTATCGCTTCATTAAATCCTTACAGCAGGCATTATCACTCTTTCCTTTAAAGAAATAATTATTCATTAACAAGAAAAAGAACCAGAAGGGTGCCGGGCTGTGGTGCACCAGTTAAGCACACATACCACCAAAGGCAAGAACCTGGCATCGAGCCCCGCTCCCAACCATCACGAAACAAGTCTACAGGTGTCTTATCTTTTTTTCCCCTCTATCATTCCATCCCCTCTCAGTTTCTCTTTGTCCTTCTGAAATGAAAAAAACATTGTTTTATTTTATTTTATATTTTTTTTATATTTATATATTCCTTTTGTTGCCCTTAATGTTGTAGTTATTGTTGATGTCATTGTTGTTGGCTAGGACAGAGAGAAATGGAGAGAGGAGAGGAAGACAGAGAGGGGGAGAGAAAGAGAGACAACTGTAGACCTGCTTCACTACCTGTGAAGTGACACCCCTGCAGGTGGGGAGCCAGTGGCTCTAACCAGTATCCTTCCACTGGTCCTTGTGCTTTGCGCCACCTGCGCTTAACCCTCTGCGCTACCACCTGACTCCTCAGATTTTTTTGTTTTAATTGGCCGCCAGGAACAATGGATTTGTAATGTGAAAAAAGTGGGTGGGGCAAAATGAAAGTCAACTAAAATAGAGGTGGGATAAATTTAAAAATATATATTCAACACGTTGAGGCGCCATTTGTTGAAATTTAACTTTAAAAGGGGCTTGGATCTGTGTTGTAACTTGAGACTTAAAAAGGAACTTAGGACTTGGGTGCTTAAGGATTCACTGTGGGAGCTGAGAACAGTGTTAAGTTGCTACTGACAGAGCCCTATCACAAACTGAGGCTGACACAGGCAATTGACAAAGTTAAAGTATTTATTCACACAGACACACAAGACACACACACAGGGGAACTCAGCACTGAGGGTCTAGCTGGGACAGATCCCTCAGGCAACTCTAAGACCCCCTATTTACACTCTCGAGGGATGGGGGTTGCACAAGCAGGATGCCCCAAGGGAAAACAGGTGCACATTACATTCTAATCTTTGCCTTGAGCAAGGCAAAGCACACATTCCTCCTCAAGCTTTACCTAAACAGCACAATCCAATCTCTAGGGATACCAAAGGAGACCAACTGGGACCTAAACAAGACAGTACTAGAATGACTACAGGAATCCACCAAATCACCAGTGAGTGCAGATACACATGGATTGTGATAGAGAGGAGCCTAGGGAGAGTCTAAGTGGCTGTTAACAGTCCTACAGTTTATCAGTTGAGACAACACCTCCAGTCTGTTCCACCAACAAGGGGACAGCTGAAGGGAGGAGAGGACTCCCTGGAGTCTCACCAAGTGCAATTCTAAGTCTCCATTGCTACTGCCCTCAGAATCTGGAGCAGTAGTAGGGAGGGACAACAGGGGACAGAGATCTAACCAGGAAACAGAGGAGAAGACCTATACCTCTGTGGCATAGCTGTTGGACTGTGAAAGTATCTTTGCATAACCACTGGACTATCTCTGCCACACACTGCCTTATCTCTTGGTCAGGAGTCAGTGATTAAGCTAAGAAGCCTACTTATAGTTTAAAAACCCTCAGGCTCCCATAGCCTAAAGAGAGAGAAAAAAAAATAAAAGAGAGAGTTTTAAATCACTGAGCTCCAACTCAAGGATTAAAATACTATTTCACATCTGTTAACTTCCACCACTGTGAACCCTTTAATTACCTTACATAGACACAAGTCAATCCAGGAAATAGTGGTCAGTAATTTGAAAAGTACTAAGAGAGGGAAATCATAACATAATATATAAAATAGGTAAACCAACAAGAAGAACTATTGGAGAAAGAAACCAGGACAAGAGTCCAGCTAAAAGCCCCCCAAAGGGAGAACAACAAAATAGCAACTTCAGCATCCAAACATTAGCTAAGGAAATAATCACAGGAGTGAGTAAAGAGTTTGAAAAAATTGTAATCAGAAACACGGGAACAACAAATGAGACTCTGGAAGAAAACAGTAACTAACTATCTCAAGGTTATTAGAGAGCTGAAAGCTGAAATAGCTGAGCTAAGAACTCAACTGGTTGAACAAGCTAAAACAGTGTCAAAACAGAGTAACAAAATAAATGAACTGCAGAAAACAGTAGAGGGCAGAGAGAATAGAATCAATGAGGCTGAAGGCAGGATTAGCAAGATTGAGGACGAATTAGAGACAACTAAAAAAGAAGTAAGACATCTCACAAAGAGATTAAGAGGTGCTGAAAATAACAACAGAGACCTATGGGTTGACTTAAAAGGAAACAATATACACATCATTGGCTTACCAGAGGAAGAAAGAGAGGGAAAGGAAGAAATCATTCTTCAGGCCATAATAGCTGAAAAATTCTCTAGTCTAGACAACATCAAAGACATAAAGATGGGAGATGGGCTGTAGTGCAGCAGGTTAAGCGCAGGTGGTGCAAAGCACAGGGACTGGCATAAGGATCCCAGTTTGAGCCCCAGCTCCCCACCTGCAGGGGAGTCGCTTCACAGGTAATGAAGCAGGTCTGCAGGTGTCTTTCTCTCTCCTCCTCTCTGTCTTCCCCTCCTCTCTCCATTTCTCTCTGTCCTATCCAACAACGACAACAACAATAATAACTACAACAATAAAAAAAAACAAGGGCAACAAAAGGGAATAAATAAAGAAAATAAAATAAATATTAACAACAACAACAAAAAGGCATAAAGGTTCAAGAAGCCCAGAGGGTCCCAAACAGAATTAACCCAGACATAAAGACACCAAGACACATCATCTTTAGAATGGAAAGGAATATGATAAATAAAGGATCCTGAAGGCTGCAAGAGAAAAACAAAGAGTCACCTATAGAAGACATCCCATAAGATTAGCAGCAGACTTCTCCACACCAACACTACAGGTCAGAAGAGAGTGACAAGGTATCCATTGAGGGCTAAATGAGAAAGTCTTTCGACCAAGAATACTGTATCCTGCTAGACTGCCATTCAGACTAGATGGAGGCATCAAAAGCTTCTCAGACAAGCAACAGTTGAAGGAATCAACTATCAACAAGCCTGCCCTGAAAGAAGTTCTGAAAGCTCTTCTATAAACTGTCAGACCATCATAAATAGGTCATATATCAGAACACTCTAAAACTCTACAAGAATGGTGTTAAGATATCTTCATTCTTTGATATCAATAAATGTCAATGGCCTGAATTCACCTATTAAAAGACACAGAGTAGGAAGATGGATCAGAAAATACAACCCAACAATATGCTGTCTATAAGAAACCCACCTAAATCAACAAGACAAACACAGACTTAGAGTGAAAGGATGGAAAACTATCATACAAACCCATGGCCCACAAAAATGGGCAGGAATAGCTATTCTCATATCTGAAACGATACACTTCAAAATAGATATGATTTAAAAAGATACGAATGGACACTACTTAATGCTCAGAGGATCAGTCAGTCAAGAGGACTTCACAATTATTAACATCTATGCACCCAATGAGAAGCCACCTAAATACATCAAACATCTACTGAAAGAGCTAAAGTAATTTATGCATAGCAACACAGTCATAGTAAGGGACTTCAACACCCCAGTCTCTCAACTTGACAGATCATCCAGGTATAAAATCAATAAAAACATAAGGGAGCTAAATGAAGAGATAGATAAACTAGAACTATTGGACATTGTCAGAGTCATTCATCCCAAGAAACTGGAATACACATTTTACACAAGTCCACATGGATCACTCTCAAGGATAGACTATATGTTAGGCCACAAAGACAGCATCAGCAAATTCAAGAGCATTAAAATCATCCCAAACATCTTCTCAGTCCACAGTGGAAATAAACTAACACTTAACAATCAACAGAAGATTACTAATAGTCCCAAAATTTGGAAGCTCAACAGTACACTTCTTAACAACCTCTGAGTCAAAGAGGAAATCACGGAAGAAATCAAAATGTTTCGAGACTTCAAAGAAAATGAAGACACAAACTATCAAAATATTTGGGACACAGATATGGCAGTACTGAGAGGGAAGTTCATAGCTGTACAAGCACACATTAGGAAACAAGAAAAAGCAGAAATAAACAGCCTGACTGCATATCTTAAAGACCAGGAAGAACAACAACAAAGGAACCCTAAAGCAACCAAAAGGACAGAAATCACTAAAGTTAGGTCAGAAATAAATAACATTGAAATAACAAGAAAACCATACAAAAGATCAATGAAAGTAAATGTTGGTTCTTAAAAAGAATGAACAAAATCAACAAACCTTTAGCCAGACTCACAAAACAAAAAAGAGAGAAAACCCAAATAAATCATATCATAAATGAAAGAGGAGCTATCACAACAGACACCGCAGAAATTCAAGATATCATGTGAGGCTTCTATATGCCACCAAGCTAGAGAATCTAGAAGAAATTGACGATTTCCTACATATCTACGAACTTCGAAAACTAAGTAAAGAGAAAGTGGATAACATGAACAGGCCCATCACAGCTAATGAAATTGAAATAGTTATCAGAAATAAAAGTCCTGGACCAGATGGTTTTAAAAAAGAATTCTACAAAACCTTCAAAGAAAAACTAATACCTCTACTTTTAAATGTCTTCCAGAAGATTGAAGACACTGGAATACTCCCTGCCAGCTTCTATGAAGTCAACATCACTCTGATACCAAAAGCAGGCAGGGACATAAACAAAAAATAAAACCTCAGATCAATATCTCTGATGAATATAGATGCTAAAAATACAGAACAAGATTCTAGCCAGCCAGATACAGCAGTATATTAAAAAGATTGTTCATCATGAACTAGTGGGGTTTATCCCAGGCATGCAAGGTTGGCTTAATATACATAAATCAATCTATGTGATCCAGCACATCAACAAAAGCAAGACTGAAAACCACATGGTCATATCAATAGATGCAGAGAAAGCCTTTGACAAAATACATGGTTTATTATCAAAACACTACAAAAAATGGGAATAGATGGAAAATTCCTGAAGATAGTGGAGTCTACATATAGCAAACCTACAGCTAGCATCATACTCAATGGTGAAAACCTGGAAGCATTTCCACTCAGATCAGGTACTAGACAGGGCTGCCCACTATCACCATTACTATTCAACATAGTGTTGGAAGTTCTTGCCATAGCAATCAGGAAGGAGCAAGGAATTAGAGGGATACAGATTGAAAGAGAAGAGGTCAAACTCTCCCTATTTACAGATGACATGATAGTATACACAGAAAACCTCAGGAATCCAACAAAAAGCTTTTGGGAATCATCAGGCAATACAGTAAGGTGTCAGGCTATAAAATTAATATTCAAAAGTCAGTGGCATTCCTCTATTCAAACACTAAGCTAGAAGAAATTGAAACCCAGAAAGAAATTCTTTTTACTATAGCAACTAAAATAACAAAATATCTAGGAGTAAACCTAACCAAAGAAGTGAAAGACTTGTATACTGAAAATTATGAGTCACTACTCAAAGAAATTGAAAAAGACACAAAGAAGAGGAAAGATATTCCATGTTCATGGGTTGGTAGAATTACCATCATCAAAATGAATATACTACCCAGAGCCATAAACAAATTTAATGCTATCACCATCAAGATCCCAAGCACATATTTAGGAGAATAGAATAAATGCTACAAGTGTTTATCTGGAACCAGAAAAGACCTAGATTTGTCAAAACAAACTTGAGAATAAAGAACAGAACTGGAGGCATCACACTCCCAGATCTCAAATTGTATTACAGGGCCATTGTCACCAAAACTGTTTGATACTGGAACATGAATAGACACAGTGACCAATGGATTAGAATTGAGAGCCCGGAAATGAGACCCCACACCTATGGACATCTAATCTTCAACAAAGGGGCTCAGACTATTAAATGGGAAAAGCAGAGTCTCTTCAACAAATGGCGTTAGAAACAATGGGTTGAAACAGGCAGAAGAATGAAACTGAAACACTGTATTTCACCAAATATAAAAGTAAATTCCAAGTGGATCAAGGACTTGGATGTTAGACCACAAACTATCAGATACTGAGAAGAAAATATTGGCAGAATTCTTTTCCGCATAAAATTTAAAGACATCACCAATAAAAAAAAATCCAATTGCAAAGAAGACTAAGGCAAGTATAAACCTATGGGACTACATCAAATTAAAAAGCTTCTTCACAGCAAAAGAAACCACTACCCAAACCAAGAGACCCCTCACAGAATGGGAGAAGATCTTTACATGACATACATCAGATAAGAGTTTAATAACCAACATATATAAAGAGCTTGTCAGACTCAAAAACAAGACAACAAATAACCCCATCCAAAAATGGGGGGAGGACTTGGACAGAATATTCACCACAGAAGAGATCCAAAAGGCTGAGAAACACATGAAAAAATGCTCCAAGTCTCTGATTGTCAGAGAAATGCAAGTAAAGACAAGAGATAACACTTCACTCCTGTGAGAATGTCATACATTAGAAAAGGTAAGAGCAGCAAATGTTGGAGAGATTGTGGGTCAAAGGAACCCTATTACACTGCTGGTGGGAATGTCAATTGGTCCATCCTCTGTGGAGAATAGTCTGGAGAACTCTCAGAAGGCTAGAAATGGACCTACACTATGATCTTGCAATTCCTCTCCTGGGATATATCCTAAGGAACCCAACACATCCATCCAAAAACATCTGTGTATACATATGTTCTTAGCAGCACAATTCGTAATAGCCAAAACCTGGAAGCAACCCAGATATCCAACAACTGATGAGTGACTGAGCAAGTTGTGGTCTATATACACAGTGGAATACTACTCAGCTCTAAAAAAATGGTGACTTCACCATTTTCAACTGATCTTGGATGGACCTTGAAAAAATCATGTTGATTGAAATAAGTCAGAAATATCAGGGTGAATATGGGATGATCTCACTCTCAGGCAGAAGTTGAAAAACAAGATCAGAAAAAAAAACAGAAATAGAACCTGAAATGGAATTGGCATATTGCCTCAAAGTAAAAGACTCTGGGGTGGATGTTTGGGAAGAATACAGGTCGAAGAAGGATCCCATGGCTGTGGCTGGGATCCTTGTGACTCTGTGGGTCACCAGAAGCCAGCTCTCTAGCCATGTGTTCATCTTCCAAAGAGCATGGGAGGTAGGTACTGCCAGGAAATGGAGAAGCCTAGAGGCAGCCTGGCACGATGCCTCATCTGGACACTGCACTCCTTTGCCATGTGCACGGCCACTGCATTGGAGGAACCTCCAGACCTATGGGCTTTTTGCACCCTCTCTCACTTGAGGATCCCTTCGTGCCCCAGGTGTGGAGGGAGGAGGGCTGGCTGCTGCCTCCCTGGGTCTGAGCCTGTCCTGTGTGGCACCCCCAGGCTGCCCTGGGCATCACTCACCTCCTGGTCATGGCCCTGGAGAAGGAAGGCGTCCCTGCAGCTGAGGCCACCAAGAAGATCTGGATGGTGGACTCCAGGGGACTCATTGTCAAGATGTGTTGGTCTGGGGGCAAGACATGGGGTGTCTTACAGCAGTTGGAGATGGGGTGCTCACCTGTGAGGAGGCAAGCCTGGCAGGCAGGAGAGAGAGGAGGTCAAGGAGGGCAGGGCCTGCTCTTTATTTGCATTCATGGATTGATTGATTTTGCCACCAGGGTTACTATACTGTTTCACTATTCCTGAATGCCATTTTTATTGCAGAGAAAGGGAGAGATAGAGAGGAATACATAGGGAAAAATGAGAAGGAAGTAGAGAGAAGGGGAGACATCTGCAGCACAAAGTGATTCCCCTCAGATGTCACTCAGAGCCTGAATTCAGATCCCAGATTCCACTAGCATAGAAAATTGGGGAGAGGGACAGGAGAGACAGTTCAAAGGTCAGAGCTGAAAATGTAAAAACCTGGGCTAGGAGGTGGCACACCTGGTAGAACACACACGTTCCCATTTGTGAGAACCTGGGTTCAAGTGCCTGGTCCTGACCTGCAAAGGAAAAGTTTCCCGAATAGTAGAACAGGCTGAAGATGTCCCTCCTTATTCCCTTTCTATCAGTCTCTGTCTCTATAAAAGAAGGGAGAAAAAAGAAAAGAGAATGCTTCGAGCCCCTGGCTCACCACCGGCAGAGGAGTTGCTTCACAGGTGGTGAAGTATGTCTGCAGGTGTTTGTCTTTCTCTCCCCCATTCTGTCTACACTTCCTCTCTCCATTTCTCTGTGTCCTATCCAACAATGACAACATCAACAACAATAATAATAACTACTACAACAATAAAAAATACAAGGGCAACAAAAATGAAAATAAATAAATATTTTGAAAAAGAAAAGAGAAGAAAAGGAGGAGGGAGGAAGGAAGGAAACAAAGTGGCCACCATGAGCAGTGGAGTTATGTAACCACTGATCCTGGACAATGACACTGCTGGCAATAATGATAATAATAAAATTAAAGTTTAAGAACCATGGACACCTGCATCTGAGAGCCATATATTTCAGTGGGCAGGGTAGATACCTTGCCATGCACTTGAATCACATTCAAACCCTAGCACCACATGGGAGGGTGTCACTGTACTGGGAGAAGCTCTGGTGCTGTGGTGGCTCTCCTTCTGTGTGTGTGAGTGTGTGTTTGTGTGTGTGTGTGTGTGTGTGTGTGTGTGTGTGTGTGTGTGTCTCGCAAAGAAGTATGAAGAGTACACTCTGTGGCTCAAATGCAGCAATTTTGCCCAGGTTCCCCACAGCCACATGCCTTCTTCCTCTCCTGCAGGGAAGGAGTCATCTGAGCCCTGAGAAAGAGACTTTTGCCCAGGATCATGCTGAGAAGGGCTCCTTGGAGGAGGTGGTGCAGCAGGTGAAGCCCACAACCATCATAGGTAGGAGGGTATGCCAGGCTCGATGATTTTGGTAGGCTGAGCTCCTCGGGTTGCAGGAGTGGCCCCAATTCAGCTTGATGTGCAGTGTCTACATCAACTCAGAATCCTTGTTCTCACAGCCCTGTGTGTGTTCAGTGAAGCCACCCCATCATTTGCTTGTTTGGGGAGATCAGTGCCTGTCTGCTGTCTACTGATTGTATGGTCTGGTGGGTGGCGAAAGGAACCTGATAGAAAAATTCAGGCCGTGAATATTATCAACAAGGGTTTTATTTGTGTGCTCCTGGGGCAAGGTTCTCCAGTCCAGGCATGCAGGGTAGGGTGGAGTGGGCATGGAGTCACAGCCAGGGTCAGGGACGGAGATTCTTATAGGTGAGGAGAACAAGGAACTTAGGTGAGAGTTCAGTGGGCATTTTCCATGACATTAAGTGTGGTGGGTCTGTGGTTTAGGAAACTGCTAGCCTCCAGCAGGCGTTCCAGGGAGGAGCTGGTATTGCTGGGTTCCACATTCTTATGATTGAGTGTTTTTAGCCACAAGCGCCTTCAATGGTCAGGCCGTCCCCGTTGTATCATTCTTACCTTTTTGGTTATATAGGGTGCTGAAGTCATTCTGGCTGCTTCCTGCTAAATGGGGGCGACATGTGGTGGGGGTTAAAGGTAGGAATAGGTCTGTCGGGGCCCAACCTGCAGAGGAATGTAAGAGTGTAGGAGAAGCTGGTTGACAGATACTCTGCATAGCTCGTGAATGCAGGTCATAATGGACCTAAAAAGGCAGGGAGCAAAAAGAAAAAGCAAAGAAATTAGGATTAGAGTGGTATCTCTGTAGAATCGTCTCATTCTCTAGATTCTTCTTTCGTTTTTCCTCTCTGTGGTACATGGGGGCAGAAGGAGGAAAAATAGGGAATCCGGAATTAGGCTGGGTGCTTCCTCCCTAGCTGTGCTGGTACCAGGTCTGTGAGGTTGAGGGTGGACAGGTTGTGGGGATTGGGGGAGAGATCCTGGACTAATTGGAGGGGGTTTGATGGGATGGTGTGGGGTGGAGTGGTGAATGTAGGGGTTTAGGCGAGCACACCACATCAGTCTTAGGCTTGGTGCCTTGTCCCAAGCTGCCCTGAGGGTGGACTGGGAAGGTGGAAGGATGGTGGTTGGGGTGGGGGACATTGAATGGGATAGGGTGGTTTGGGGTGCTAAATGGGGTAGAGGCAGGTCAACTAGTGGGGATGGGGGTGGGATTTGGGGTTGTTTAGTGGGTGCCTCCAATTCAGTTGGGCACCTCCTCTCTCAAGCCCCCCAGTCCACCCTCAACACTCCAGTCCCTGCTAGCAGGACAACTGGGAAGGAGACACAGGCAATGGTGAGAGGCCTTCCTCAAAACTGTGAAAAGGAGACAAGGACAGTGACCACCCCGCCCCAGTACCTGCTCCCATTCCCCCTGGCTGTTCTTCTCCTATCACTCACTGCCACAAATGATGGGCCCTACATGAGAGAGGGGGAGGAAATGCCTTCCACCAAAATCAGAACATCTCCTTTAGAAGAGATTGTATCCCAGTGGGAAAGATAGCATGGTGGTTCTGCAAAAGACTTGCATGTCTGAGACTCTGAAGTCCCAGGTTCAATCCTCTGTACCATCATAAGCCAGACTGAAGGAGGAGTAGAGAGAGAAAGAAGGGTAGGAGAAGAGGAAGGAGGAGTTATCCATGGGTTACCCAGGATTACAATTTGTTAATTGGCCATTTAGAATATTTGTGGCCTTTCTCTGACAATCAGTGTCCTATAGCAGTTTTTCATAAGTTTGTTAGCCTTTTGGATCTCCTCTGTAGTGAATGTTTTGTTCATATCCTCTGCCCATTTTTGGATGGGGTCATTTGCTTTTTTGGTGCTAAGTTTGCTGAGCTCTTTATATATTTTGGTGATTAGTTTCTTGTCTGATGTATGGCCTGTGAAGATCTTCTCCCATTCTGTGAGGGGTCTCTCTGTTTGTTTAATAGTTTCTTTGGATGTGCAGAAGCTTTTCAATTTGATGTAGTCCCATTGGTTTGTTTCTTCTTTAGTCTTCCTTGCAATTGGGTTTGATTCATCAAAGATGTCCTTGAGGTGTAGGTGGGAAAGTGTTTTACCAATGTTTTCCTCGAAGTATTTGATTGTTTCTGGTCTGACATCTAGGTGTTTGATCCATTGGGAGTTGATTTTTGTTTCTGGTGAGATAAAGTGGTTCAATTTCATTCTTCTGCATGTTACAACCCAGTTTTCCCAGCACTATTTATTGAAGAGAGCCTCCTTTTTCCATTTAATCCTTTGGGCCCCTTATCAAAGATTAGATATCCATAGGTGTTGGGATTTATTTCTGGGCTTTCAATTCTGTTCCACTGGTCTGTGTGCCTATTTTTGTTCCAGTACCATGCTGTTTTAATGATGATGGCTTTATAATATATTTTAAGGTCTGGGAGTGTGATGCCTCCATTTCTGTTTCTTTTCCTCAAGATGGTTTTGGCAATTCTAGGTGTTTTCACGTTCCAGATAAATGATTGTAGTGTTTGTTCTATTCTCTTAAAGAAGATTGGTGGAACTTTGATGGGTATTGCATTAAATTTGTATATGGCTCTGGGGAGAATATTCATTTTGATGATATTTATTCTTCCAATCCATGAGCATGGCTATTTTGCTAGCTCTTTGTGGCTAAATCCACTGTTCTGGTTCCTGATTCTGGGGTGTCCGCATCAATAAGGATTGTATTATCACACTGCCACGAGTTCCTCGTCTCTTTCTCCAGTGAAGCTAGCACAGCAAGGTGGGGAATACAGAAAGAGGGAGAGAAATATATACACCTGCATACCTGCTTCACCACTTATAAAGCTACTCCCCTAGAGGTGGGGATTGGGGGCTGTGAACCATGATATTTATATGCTTTGTGCCATGTACACTTAACCCACTGCACTACTGCCCGACCCCCCTCTTTCCCTCCTTATCCCCACTGCCCCTTTCAATTTCTGTGACTGCATTCAATAATAAATAAATAAAAAGTTGAAAAGGATTTATAAAATATTTAATTTATTTCTTAATACAAGGTAGTGGTGGGGTGGGAGATCCAGAGCATCCTATTGTTTCTGAGTGACACTTTCAGTGTGTCAGCAGATTATGTTCAGAATACAAATAGTAGAGCTGTCTTCACAAACTATTGAGTTCAGTTTAGCTACCATGTACCTGAGAGAGAAAGAGATGTCTGATTCTCTCTCTTAACATCTGGAAAGAAAAGTCAGGTGATCACAAAATACAAAGACTGATTTTTTGACAGGTTTTTTTTTTTTAGGCTTATGGCCCTTATTTATATAACAAGGATCATGATAATACACCATCTTGCACATTTATTTTTCCTTTTTGAAAATTGTGATTAGTAGTGGTTTACAAAATTCAATGCACTCTCCCACCGCCCAAAGAAAATCACGATAGGTGATTGTGGAAGAGCTTGGCACATGCCCCTGAAGTACTGGTCCCCAGGGCAGGTAGCTAGTTGTGAGGGAGGTCAGAGGTCATGCAGTGGGTGGCCCTGTAGTGTGGGCCCTAGAGCCTCCTGCATCTGCTGGACAGAATTCCTCCCCTCCAGGCCTGGCTTATCTGCGACTCATCAAAGGTTTCAGTTGCCCGACAGTTGGCACAGGGTCTCCACCTTGTTCACTGCTTAGTGGCTGGGAGACTGGTGAGGAAGGGCGGGGTGGGGGTGGTGGTGAGCGCCAGGCTGGGCGGGGAGCAGGGATGTCTGGCCCCAAGCCTGGCCTCTGCAGGTGCATCCTGGCTGGGCCTTTCTTTGCTCATCACCCTCTCCAGGAGCTGCAGTTCCCACCCAGGTCAAGCTGCGTGGCTGGCAGTGTAGACGTCTGCTGGAGCTCCTGTCACCCGGCGGGCAGTCGGGAGTTCTCATCTGGTCTAAGGACCCTGTTTTTTTAATGACCCCGGTGCTCGGACAGTGTAGACCTACCGGGCCGGGTGTAGCCTGGAGGACTCCAGGGCAAGCCGGACCTGAGGTTCTCCCCAGTCGCCCCGTGTTGGTCGGTAGCAGGCCTCCTTGTAAGGTCCCCAGAGAGGATGCCCACTGGGCTAGATTGTGTGACAGGGGCGAGGTCACCCCCTGAAATGGTCAGGAATACTCTGGAGGCAGCCTGGCTCGCCACCTTGGAAGACGCCTGGAAATGTCCCAGAGCTCTGCTTTCTTGCTGCTGTTCAGTGTTGCAGCCTTTTTGTTGAATGGTGTTAAGGACCATAGTAGTGCGCCTTCCTACAGTGCATTGGGCCGGGCCTCGAACCTGGATCGTGAGCATGACAAAGCTCTGTACTATCTGAGTCAGCTGTTTTAGAGACTCCTTGGATACTTAAAAATCTGTTTTTTATTTAAAGATTTCATTCACTCGGTGATATCTTAAATACTTATTTTAGATCACCTGGGACTTCAGAGCCTCAAGCATGAGTCTCCTTGCATAACCATTATGCTATCTACCCATGCCCTGTATGTCAGTTTTTTTAAAAAAAGGTCATTGTACACCTGAGAGGTGATGTTGTTGTACTCTCATGCAAGAAGTTTTGAGTTCAAGCCTTGGCATATCATGCCAGAGTGATGCTCTGGTTCTCACTCTGTCTACCTCTCCTCCTCCATAACCTCTGCCTTACTAATAAATAAATAATTTAGGTTTTCAGAAAAAGTACAGAATTTGAGTTCATTTCCGTTTAACATCCTCCAAGAATAATGCTTCTTTTAAAGTATTGATATGAAATTATGGGTATATGTTATGTGTGCGCATGTGTATTCATAGCCTCTGGTATACTGTCAGCATCTGTTGAACCATTTATACATAATGGAAGATACCAGTATTTTAGGAACTTTTATGCAAGGAGACTCAGTAATACAGTGTCTGCTTTCTTTTTTTTTTCTTTTGCCTTTATTTTAGTTTTCTTATATTTTATAGGACCGAGAGAAATTCTGAGGGGAAAAGAAAGACACCTGCATCACTACCTTACTACCCTTAAAGCTTCCCCCCTCCTCCACCCCCTGCAGTTGGGGGCTGAGATCTTGAACCTGGGTCCTTGTGCATGGTCATGTGTAATCCAAGTGTGCCACCTACCCGCCCTTGATGTGTATATTTCTTTTTTTTTAAGATTTTTAAAAATATTTATTCATTTTTCTTTTTGTTGCCCTTGTTGTTTTTATTGTTGTAGTTATTATTGTTGTTGTTATTGCTGTCACCGTTTGGATAGAACAGAAAGAAATAGAGAGAGGAGTGGGAGAAAGAGAGAGGGAGAGAAGATAGACACCTGCAGACCTGCTTCACCGCTTGTGAAGCGACTCCCCTGAAGGTGGGGAGCCAGGGGCTTGAACCGGGATCCTTATACCGGTCCTTGTGCTTTGTGCCATGTACGCTTAACCTGCTGTGCTATCCCCCAACTTCCAATGTGTACATTTCTTAACCTGCCCTGATCATCTTAGTTGTCATGGGTCAAGAAGCTCTGTTGATAGAAATGCAGTTGGCATCAGGTTCTGAATTAATCTACTGTGACTTTCAGTTTGACTGAGAAGATTATTTGTAACATTTGGATTCTGAAAAGGAATTTTATGATGGTTTTCTTTTCCAGTTAACGGTAGTTCAACTCTGATAAAGCTCATTGGCTATGATACTCCCACAGCTCAAAGTTTGATGAAATTGCATTTTTATTTTTACATCTGCACTCACTTCTTTACTATTTCATTTCATTATTCATTTGTTGGATAGAGACAGACATTGAGAGGGAAGGGAGAATTAGAGAAGAGAGGGAAGGAACATCTGCAGCACTAACATACGCAGCAGTAGCATCAGCAGCACTGCTTCATCACTCATGACACTTCCCTCCCTGCAGCAGTTAGGGGCCAGAGGCTTGAACCCAGGTCCTTCTACACTGTCATATGCACTGTACTGGTGTGTCACCACCTAGTTCCTGAATTACATTTTCAGACTGAAAATAGACTGGAATAGTCAGACTGGAATAGTCTGGGAATGATGATTCAAAACTACGATGAGGGCCAGGCGCTAGCGCACCGGGTTAAGCGCACATAGTGTGAAGCACAAGGATGTGCACAATGATCCCAGTTCAGTGCCCTGCGGGGGGTAGGGGGGAGTCATTTTGCAAGCCATGAACCAGGTCTGCAGATGTCTGTTTTTCTCTCCTCCTCTCCAACTTCCCCTCCTCTCAATTTTTCTCTGTCCTAACAGCAGTCATAACAAGAATAACAGCAGCAACAATGGGCAAAAGATGGCCAACAGGAGCAGTTAATTTGTAGTGCCAGCACTGGGCCCCAGCTATAACCCTGGAGGCAAAAACAAAAACTGAAAAGGTGCCTGCTTTGCCATAGATTCAAGATCTGAGAGAAAGGAGGAAAAAAGCTAGAATTCTATGCACTACTACACAGAAGCCCCCAGCTTCTAGCAGAGCTGTGGGAGCAGAAAGTTGTTCTTTGTTCCCACAGAGCATGGTGGTATTGATTCCAAAAGTTTTTGTTGAAAAAGGATGGGGGAGTTGTACCCCTATTATCCTATGGTTTTTATCAGTGTTTGATTTTATAAATAAAAAAAATTGAAAAACAACAACAACACAAAGCTGTCTTTCTGCTAACTGCAGAAAGATAAAGGTTTTCTTAAAAATGTTTTAAGTGGAAAAAAATATTAGTTTGCTGCAAAATATATACCTGAAAGCAGAAGTACACTAGAGTTTGTAGTGAGTATCCCCCTCACACTTCCTCTCCACTATTCCAAGCTTTGGGTCCATGATTGCTCAACAATTTGTTTGGCTTTGTATGTGAACTCTCTTTTCAGTCACCAGGTTCCAGATGTCATCAGGATGCTGGCCAGGCTTCCCTGGACTGAAGACTCCACCAATGTGGCTGGAGCTCCACTTCCCCAGAGGCCCACCATACTAGGGAAAGAGAGAGGCAGACTGGGAGTATGGACCAACCAGTCAACACCCATGTTCAGCAGGGAAGCAATTACAGAAGCCAGACCTTCCACCTTCTACTACCCACAGTGACCCTGGGTCCATGCTCCCAGAGGAATAGAGAGTGAGAAAGCTATCAGGGGAGGGGGTGGGATATGGAGATTGAGTGGTGGGAATTGTGTGGAGTTGTACGCCTCCTACCCTATGGTTTTGTTAATTAATCCTTTCTTAAGTAAAAAAATAAAAAATAAAAAAATATTAGTTTGGAACAGAAAAGGATAGAGATTCTTTTCAACTGTATTCTGTCAAGGTATCCTCCCCCCCAATAAGTTGATAACTATGGTATAAAGGAGAGTGGAGACCTCAAAGACAGGGTGATTGTGTACAAGGGGAGAGAAAAAAACGGAAAAAAATAAAGACTGCGACTTGCTCCTAGGGACAGGAGAAAATTTAAAAATGCAGGAATTAATCAGTGTTTCATTAGTCATCTCCTTCATCTTCCTCTCTTTCCTCCCCCTCATCACCATCTTCTTCTCCTTCATCCTTGTCTCCTTCTTCATATCTTCTTTTTTAAAAAAAAATTATTTTTATTTGTTAATTGGATAGAGACGGTCAGAAATCAAGAGGGAAGGGAGGGATAGAGAGGGTGAGAGACAGAGAGACAGCTGCAGTACTGCTTCACCACTTGTGAAGATCTCCCCCCTGCAGGTGAGAATTGGGGGCTTGAACCCAGGTCTTTGTGCATTGTAACATGTGAGCTCAACCAAGTGCACCACCACCAGGCTCCCACTTCTCCATATCTTCTAATGTTTCTTCCTCTTCTTCTTCTTCTTCATCATCATCATCTTCCCCCTCGCCTTATTCATCATCCATATCAGGAACCAAGTAGTATTGTAGTGGATGTGGCCAGATACCATCTTTAATGACCTCTCTTAACTCACCTGCATCTGCATGAGAATGGTCAATAAAGCAGGTGAAGAAGGTCTCTGGTTCCTCATGCTGTCTCTTCCTGTTGATTTTATATTGTGTTTGACTTGAACATTTGATCAAATCCTTTCCAGATTTCCATTTGATTTCAGTGGATCCTTCAAAAGAAGGATCACCACTCTCATTCAGATAAAATTCTTTGGAGAGAACTTTATTTTCAAAGTAAGGGTTTTCAACAAAATAAAAGTCTATTCTATTACCTGATTTACTATCTTTGAATACTGCCACTTCAACTCTTGTCAAGTAATGCAGTGCCTCTTCATCCTCTTCCCCAAGCAGTGTAGACACTTGTGGGTGGTTGACAAATGTTACCCCAAACTTTGGCATATTGGCCAACAATTCTGATCTCTTCTGAAAAAAGTAGTTGGCAGAGTTTGTTAAATTTCTGTTCTAACTTCAAAATTGTCACTCCCCAGACATCAGCTTGGTAAAAAAGCAACAGGATTGAATTGAATATATCCATGAAGTACAGAATGAAATAGACTTAAGGAACAAGCCAGCTAGGAGATTTCTGGAATTTTCTATCTCACCTTAACTCTAATCCCTGAGAGTCTCATCTAAGACTCTTTGCTGACTCTCTGCTACTTAAAAGAGTCAAAGTTCAGATATCTGCTAGGTAAGGAGGATGGCCTAGGTAGATAAAAGCAATGCATCAAGTGAGCTGAATGTACCGTGTTCCATTATATATATATATATCTGAGTTGTAGTTCTAAACTGAGCTATGTGGCTTAATAGAAAATAGTAGGGTCCTCATGTCTGTGGCTCATGTGACCTTGCTTGAAGCATATGGAGAAATCCAAAGTTTTTTTTTTGTTGTTTGTTTTTTTTTTTAGGTGCTCGAGATACCTAGAAGTTGTCAGACAACCTTTTGATGACTGGTCCTTCGATTTAGAGATTTTCTTTGTTATCTTAAGTTGCTATTTATGCAATCTTCTTTCATTCTCTCCTATGTCCCCTATTTCTCTCTCTCTCTTCCTCTCTCTCTATCTCTCCCCCCTCTGCCAGGACCTGAACCTGTCACCTTCTTCTTCTTCTAGCGTTTGCCCTTCTTCCGTAGCCAGTCAACAGCATCAGGTTGAGCCTGATGTAAAGTTTCGAGACCTCCTTTGAATCTGGAGAGGTGGCAGTCGTTGACTATGTGGGTCATAGTCTGTCTGTAGCCACAGGGGCAGTCCGGGTCATCTCTGGCCCCCCAGCGATGGAACATAGCGGCACACCGGCCATGGCCTGTTCGATAGCGATTGAGGAGGGCCCAATCATAACGTGCTAGGTCAAAGCCGGGTTGACGCTTGCAGGGGTCTGTGATGAGGTGTTTGTTTTTTTACCTCAGCTGACTGCCAACTCTGTTTCCAAGAGACTGGAACAGAGAAGTTCAGTGTAGTCATAGGGGACCAGATAGGGTGACGAGACGTCAAGCGTTGGACAGGGTGGGCGAAGATATCCGGGTATATTGGCAGGTCCGGTTGAGCGTAGACGTGGGAAATGAACTTAGATGATGCCGCATCCCGACGAATATCTGGCGGGCGATGTTGCTAAGAACTGGCATCCATGGAACTGGGGTGGAACGGATGGTTCCAGGAATTATCCTTATGGAGGAATATAATTTGGAATCGACCAAGTGGACATGGGGGCTACAGAACCATACTGGGGCACAGTATTCTGCAGTGGAATAGCATAATGCTAGAGATGATGATCGTAGTGTGGAAGCGCTCACGCCCCATGAGGAGGTGGCCAGTCTTGCAATGATGTTATTCCTTGCGCCCACCTTTGCTGCAGTTTTTATGAGATGTTTGTGAAATGACTGAGTGCGATCGAGAGTAACGCCAAGATAGATTGGCTGGACTTCATGCTGGATTCTCGTATCGCCAAGCTGCACATTAAGCTCACGCGAGGCCGAAGCATGGTGTAGATGGAAAACAGATGATACCGTTTTTGCAGTGCTAGGGATTAGTCGCCATTTTTTACAGTAATCACATATCAGAGACATGTCTTTCGTGAGTGTTTCCTTGAGGATGTTGAACTTGGATGCCTGAGTTGCACAGCAGATGTCATCGGCTTAGATGAACTTCCTTGAAGAAGTTTCTGGGAGGTCATTGATGTAGATATTAAATAGCGTAGGAGCCAGAACAGAGCCCAGGGGGAGGCCACTTGAGACAAGTCTCCATCTGCTAGACTTGTCACCCAGATGCACCCGGAATCTTCTGTTTTGGAGAAGAAACGATATAGTGTTGGCCACCCATGAAGGCAGGCATCTTGAGATCTTGACTAGGAGACCATGGTGCCAGACCATGTCATAGGCTGCTGTGAGATCAACAAAGACAGCACCCGTCTTTAAATTCACTCCTGCTGCCACGGAACATTCTCCTAGGCCCCTGCATCTGGTGTACAGCAGGGCAGGTGAGCAGGGAGTCTGTGCCCGAGAAGAGGCCTCCCCACAAGAAGTACAGCATCTTAGCATGCCAGGTTTGTAACTGCCTCAGGTTTGCACATCCCATGGCCTAACTGCTCTGCAGGGCTGATGATGGCTAACTTTTCAAACACTAATTAGTGTCTATGGGTGCCACAGCTCCAGTGTCCAAACCCTAACCAAATCTTCATCTCACAGCACCCTCATTGGTTACATTATATAACTGATCCTTCTTCACTTGAATCACATCCTTTGTGTTTTATCCACCAAAAGGTAGTAAGGGGCTGGCAGGTGGCTTCCTCTGAGTGCACACATTACCATGCACGAGGACTCACATTCAAGTCCTAGGTCCCACATGGGAGCATCTAGAGGACCCAGGGAAGCTTCATCAGTGGTGGACAGTGCTGTAGTGTCTTCCCTTTTCTGTTTCTCCCCCCCACCCCCAGGACTAACCAAGGAAAAAAGAATGGTCTCTGGGGCCAGGTGGTGATTCACCTGGTTGAAAAGCCATAATCACTTGTCAGCATAGCAAAACTTAGAATACTTAATCTTTCAGGTGTTTGATGCCACTTTATCTCTCTCAGAAATTCCTCTGGCTGTCCCTGTCATATGTTTGTGCCATGCCATGAAAGGCAAAGTCTATTTGAGTGCAATTCTAAACAATTGAAGAAGTTGTCTCTGAGTGTTAATACCATCCTCTTATCCCAGGACTTTCAGGAATCACTACACCTTTTAAATGAAGCCTGAAGTGACTGACTTAGCATTCTGGTGGGTCATCTCAGCTAGAAGTAATTTGCCTCCACATCTTCCTGGCACACCATCTTCCCACCTTTCAGAAGCTCCTTCACTTAGCTTGCAGCTGATACAATGAGTATGTGTATCAATTCAAGTCTCAGGAGAACCGAACAAGAATCATTTAAGGGGGCTTTATAGCCCACAATGTGTCACTGTGCACTAACTCTGGACTTAGGAAGTTTGCTTCTTGTGGGGCTTGGCTGTGGAGCACCTGGTTCAGCATGCATGTTACCATGTGCTAGGACTCCAGTTCAAGCCCCCGGTCCTCACATGCAGCAGGGAAGCTTGAGGAGTAGTACAGCAGTATCTCGGGTCTCTCTTCTCTCTCTCTCCCTCTCTATATTCTCTGTCTTTATCCAATCAATAACAATTAAAATGTAAAGTAAAAAATAAAGAAGTTTGATTCCTGACTTTAAAGTGCCAGAACTCTACTTCTGTCTCTGTCTTCCTTTTCTGAAAATAAATTTTTATGGTCCTGAAGGTGGGCAATGGCTAGAACACTGGACTCCAAAGCATGAGATTCTGAGTTCAGTGTGCCAGAGTGATGCTGTGATTATTTCCCCTTCTCTCTCATGTTAATACGTAAGTTTTTTTTCTTTTTTTTTTTTTTGCCTCCAGAGTTATCACTGGGGCTTGGTGCCTGCACTATGAATCTGCTGCTCCTGGGGGCCATATTTCCCATTTTCCCATTTTTGTTACCCTTGTTGTTATTGCTGTTATTGTTGTTGGATAGGACAAGGGAAATTAGAGAGAAGGGGAAGAAAGGGAGAGAGAGACACCTGCATACCCGCTTTACCGCATATGAAATGACCCCATCCTTCATGTGGGGAACCAGGGACTTGAACTGGGATCCTTAATGCTTGTCCTTGTGCTTCACACCATGTGAGCCTAACCCGCTGTGCTACCACCCAGCCCCCACCCCCAATAATTGTTTTTTAAAAAGTAGGAAGGTGGGTGGTGAAGTAGTAAAGTTGAGGGTCCAAGTGGTGATGTACCTGCCCAAGTATGTGCATTAAAATGTACAGGAATTCAAGTACTCCAGTTCCCAACTGCAGGAGGAAAACTTCCATGGGTGGTGATGCAGAGCTGCAGGTGTCTCTGTCTGTAAACCTCTCTACCTCTGTCCAATAAAACAAGTTATTTTTGTTCAGCTATTTATTTTTCAAAAATAGCTAATGGGTAGTGTGCTGCTTTGTCAAGTGTGCACCCATGTTCAAGTCTGGCCCCCAATGATTTGAAGGAAGATTTGGTGCTGTGGCTTGTCTGTCTATTTCTCTCTCTCTCTCTCTCTCTCTCTCTCTCTCTCTCTCTGCCTATATAAAAAGAAATGAAGGCTACACATAGGATTTTATTTGGGCACATACACATAGTCACTTATCTCTCTTGATTGGTGACTAGTGTCCTACCAATTAAGCAATATGTGAGAATCTTAGGGCCAGGTGGTGCACCTGGCTAAGAACGCACAGTACAGTGCACAAGGACCTGGGTTCAAGCCCATGGTCCCCCCTGCAGGGGAAATGCTTCACGCGTGGTGAGGCATGGCAGCAGTTGTCTCTCTGTCTCTCCTTTCTAACTCAGTCTCCCCTCCCAATTTCTGCTGTCATCAAATATAAATAATGTTCTTAGAATTTGCATTTAGTCTTAATGAGGACAGAAGAGATTTCATCTCTAATAGAGTTAGTAGTTTAGAAGAAAGAACATATATCATTGTATTTTAATATAGAAAGTCATAACATTTTTGGAAACTCAAAACACAGGTTGCTTAAATTCATTGCTTAGTTTTTGTTGGTGGTGGTGTTTTTGTTCTTACTGTTATTGTTTTACAAAGTGATTCAGAACATACTGGTTTTATTGACATTGTTGTACTTTACTTACTAGGTAAAACAAAGCAAGAAGTTTCTGGGTTTTGAAAGGTATGTCTCATTTTGAAGTCCTACTTCAAAAATATACTACCATTGATTTAGTTTTGATAACTCATCTCTAAGATGTTATCTACTTATAATAATCAATGAGTTAAAAGAGTGAGAAAGTAAAATCAATGCAGCAAAGATGTTTCTCAACATATATATTCTTATCACCTGATCAGCTGAAACAAATGCAGTTGAAACAAATTTAGAAGAGATCGTGTTGCTTTTTTTGTTTTCTTTACGTATTTATTTATTTAATCAGAGCCCTGCTCAGCTCTAGTTTATGGTGGTATGAGGGACTGAACCTGGGACTTTGAAGCCTCAGGCATAACTTTGAAGCCTCTCTTTGCATAACTATTATGCTTAGAATAGATCTTTACTAGAAGACCTGACTATGAAGAACACCAAACTAAAGGGTAGTTATAAGAGTTACTTCCTGATGGGTGGTTTGAAAGCAAGTTCTGCCACATATATGAGATAGTTTAATTAAATGTATTTTCTTTGTACTATATACACTCATTTAATATGCAAGGATTAATATAATGCAGAAGTTCATAAACCTATATTATTTTATGTTCATTAATAAATACATGCTACAGAAAATATATTTATTGATCCTGGAAATATTTTAACATGAAAGAATGACAAGAAATTTAATTTAAAATAGCTAATATTGAAGAGAATTTTTATTTATTTATTTTTCACCAGAGCACTACTCAGCTCTGGTTTATGGTGGTGTGGAGAATGAACCTGGGACTTTGGAGCCTCTGTCTTGAGAGTCTGTTTGCATAACCATTATGCTATTTACCCCACCCAAGAGATTTTTTGTAAAAAGTTTTACATTCTCCTATAAGTAAGGACTGGGGCTTGAACTTGGGTTCTTGTGCATATTAATGTGTGCATTCTACTGTATGTGCCAACGCCTTTCTCCCACATCCCCCACCTTTTTTTTTTTATGATATATTTATTAACGAGAGAAAGATCACTTTTCTGGGTAATTCACTTCAGAACTCATGTTTGCAGGCCCTGTGCTCCCCTGCTTTACCTACCACTCCTTAAGATATTAAGTGCTCCCATTTTTTCCTTCATTATATTATATTTTCTTCAATAAATATGTGTTAAATGGGGAATAAATGAATTGCCTACCTCTTGCATGGTGGGTTCTCTCTCTGCCCCATCATCACGCCTCTTATCTCTTAGCAACCAACCAAGTGCCTGGTAAAAGCTAATATATGCTCAGTAGACATGGGTTAACTTTCTGGCAAGTTTTGAATAATACAAAAGTGAGAGCATTGTAAATGTCTTTTCTTTCAGATACATTCCCAGACTGTCCTTATTCAGAGTGTGAGTCTTTGGGTTGTGTGGCAGCTGAGGGATGTGAATGAAAAAGTGACTGTCATGTGGGTTTTGCAATGCAAGTCCAAGCTTGCAGAAAAGCGTATGTGCATTGAGACAGCTTAGAAAACTCTGACCCAGTTCATTTCTGTCTGTTTGCTTAAATCCCTATACTCTCCCTGCACTTCACTCTGTGTGTTTCTTACCTTGGCCAACTCTTGGACTACTTGAAAAGTAACCCATACTCTTGGTGATCAGTAAATAAGAGAGAAAAATGAGCAAAAAGTTCCCTGAACTCTTCTTCCCCTTCACTTAAAATGTCACATGGTCCCCAAACAACCACAGCCAACACTTTTGTGTATCTGTCCTCAAAGACTGATACAAGTTTGGAAAGTATAGTTGTGCCAGGGACCAACCTTAGCAGTTAACTTAGTACCACCTGGCATATAGGTTTGGCCCTGTGCCCACTGCACTATTCTCCTGTTTTTTTTTTCAGAGCAGATTATTGGCAGGGGAATAGCCATGGTGCCCTAGCTTTACTGTGGACTGAAGCCTGTGTGGTCTGCACTCCGAGTAGAGTCCAGCTAGTCCCTAGTCTCTGTTGGGACAGACTGGGGAGTAGGATGGAACAGTTGTTTCTTTCTCTTTTTTTCCTCCAGAGTTATTTGCCTGCACAGAGAATCCACTGGATGCTATTTTTCCCATTTTGTTGCCCTTGTTGTTGTGCTTGTTGTAGTTGTTTTTGTTGGGAGAGCTGTTGTTGTTGTTGGATAGGACATAGAGAAATGGAGGGAGGAGAGGAATACAGAGAGAGGGAGAGAAAGATAAACACCTGGAGACCTGCTTCCAACACTTACAAAATGACCTCCCGCAGGTGGGGAGCCAGGGCTCGAGTCGAGATCCTTACTCTGGCCCTTGGGTTTTGCGCCATGTGCATTTAAACTGCTGCACTACCACCCAGCTCCCTAGAGCAGCTGTTTCTATCACTGATGGAGTTCTAGTTCTTGCCTTGGGCAAGGTTTACATGACTGTGTTTAACGTGTGAGAATTCACAACTAGCAGTTGAAGAGGGGGAAAAAACAGTGCAGGATGATGGGGCACAGGTAAGGGAATGGAGGGGCAACTGGATAAAGAAGTGTCAAATGAGATGAGACAAATACTGCTTTGTAATTTAAAAATAAAGACTATTGGAGGTGATGATACAGAGTGAAATAAGGGAGAGAAAGGCAGCTACCATTTGGTTTTGCTCATGTGTGGAATATAGAGGGTTGAAACACAAACTTAGGAAAGGAGGGGGGTGAGGGACGGAAGGGAAGGGAAAAAGAGGAGGAGAAATGATAAATAATGAAGGAGAATGAAGAAAGGAGGAGAGAGATGAAGGGAGTGTGTGGGAAGAGGAGCCAAATTGTCTCTAAGACTTTGTGAGGTGGGTCAGGTGGCAGTGCACATGGACTGAAGCACAAGGACCAGTGTAAGCATCCTGGTTTTAACCCCAGGCTATTCATCTACAGGGGGTTGCTTGACAAGTGGTGAAGCAGGTCTGCAGGTGTCTACCTTTCTCTCTTCCTCTCTGTCTTCCCCTCCTCTCTCCATTTCTCTCTTTCCTATCCAGCAACAATGATGTCAATAACAACAATAATAACCACAAGGATGATAAAACAACAAGGGCAACAAAAAGGGGGGGGGACACAAAAACCTCTAGGACTGGTGGAGGTACCAAGCCCCAGCAATAACACCAGAAACAGAAAAACAAACAAACAAAAAACAATAAAAAACTTTGTGAGAACTATGGTTATTTTGTGGTGGGGGTAAGGGTGTCACATAACTCTGGTCGTGGGTGTAATGTGCAACTATACCCTTGTAATCTTACCATCTTGTCAGCCATTATCATATCACTGATAATAGTGAAAAAAGTTCATCCCAGCTGTAAACTCATTTTTTTATTTAAGAAAATAACATTAAAAAAAAAAAGTCAACCTAAACTGGAGTTGGTGTATTGCACCAAAGTAAAAGATTCTGGGGTGGGTGTGTGGTAGAGTCCTGGAAAATGATGACAGAGGACCTAGTGGGGGTTTTATTGTTATGTGTAAAACTGAGAAATGTTATGCATGTAGAAGCTATTGTATTTACTGTGGAATGTAAAACATGAATCCCCAAAAAGTAAATTTAAAAACATAAAAATAAAAATTAAAAGAAAATATGAAAGAGGGGGAAAAAACCGTCAACAGAGAGAGTCAGAGTGACAGCCTGTGGAACATATCTGGCAGCAACATTCTAGCAAAGGGGTGGGGGCTGGGGGCCAGGCGCCCAGGTGATGACCTCTGAGCCTTTGTTGCTTGCTTGCCTGGCCACGCCCCTTCTCCAGGTTGCCCAGATTTTCTCTCTGAATCCTGAGAGTGCAGGAGGGCAGGAACCTAGCTCCTCTGTAACACTGCCCTTCTGGGAGTCTTGCCCAAAGTACTGAGCCCAGGGGGTGTGGAGGGGAGGCTAGGAAGAGCCTTTGCCCTTATATTAAAAAAAAAAAAAAAAAAATTCAAATCGCTCATTCAGTTATAGCGTAATTTCGAGGCACAGTCGGAAGTCAGACAACCCCCGTGCCTGCCTTGGTGGGCGAGCCCCACCGCCCACCTCCTTTGGGAGGGTGGGCATCATGCGCCCTGCGGACAAGACAGGCCTCGGCCCTTCTGCCGCCATGGGCGCCACTGCAGAAGAGTTGACGATCTGGAGACAGCACATGAATAAGAACAAGCTGCACACCCTAGCTCGGCTGAGCCGGGATGGTAAGGACACCACCCACCCCTCTGTGTCCCTCTCCGTGGGCAGGCTGGCTGGGCTGGGGGGCGGGTAGGAGGAATCCACACTATGACAGCCTGGGGTGCCCCAAACTCTTATATGATCTGTATACTGGCACCAAGTCTGTGTCCAATAAATGCCACTCAACACAGCCACCTCCTGGCTTCCTGGCCAGGACTAGACAGCCGGTGGCGTCCCTGATTCCTGGGGTTGTGTTGTGTTAAGAAACTGGGGTGAGGAGGGCCCAAGTTCAAGGCCCCAGTTCCCACCTTCAGAGGGTGGAGATTTTAGGAGCAGTGGAGTAGTGCTGCAGGTATCTCTTCAGTTTCTCTTGCACTTTCTCTCTCCCCCTCTGTTGGAAAGTAAGGAGGGGGAAACCATAAAAAGAGCTGCTTAATGTTTGGGAGAGGACCAGAGCAGCATCCCCTAGAAGACTTTCTAGGCTTGTTTGAAAGAGGATGCTGATCTCTTGGCAAAACAGATGCCTCAAGAATGGCACCACCACTACCATTAAGTCACTGGGCTCTTGCCCAGACTCTCACTAAATGATGTGAGATGAACCAGGAAGAGGCATCTCTTCTTTCCCTTCCCTGACATCTATTCGACTTCCATATTTTTATAAGAACTTTATTCTGCTGTCAGGAACAGGAGTGCTATGGTGTTTTGGTTCACTGTCAGTCGTCTTCCTCTGTGGGACATTTAATTACTTTCCCAGCTTTCACATTTCCATTAAATTATAGTTAAAACATTTCTTACTAAACATCAGCTGATTTTTCTCCCAGAAACAAATTCTGAAATTAAACATCACAGGTAATGATTGTATAGGTCTTCTTTTTAAAAAATATTTTTAAATTATTTATTTACTTATTTCCTTTTGTTGCTCCTGTTCTTTTATTGTTATTGTTGTTGCTATTAATGTCATAGTTATTGAATAGGGCAGAGAGAAATGGAGAGAAGAAAAAGATAGATACCTGCAGCAGACCTGCTTCACCCTTTCAACCCACTGCACTACCGCCCGACTCCCGATGTTATGTGTCTTAAGAAATCTATGCCTGGGCAAATTTCTCAGTTTTTTTCTTGATTTCTTTCTAAATTTTGGTAGTATTCTTTTCATCAAGCCATTTGGAGAGCCCATTCTGTGGCTTGGTGTGGCTAGAGGTCAGTTGCCTGGGAGATGAGTATGTCACAAAGGCCACCCTGACTGCCAGTCACCAGGTCATAAAGGTGGACATTGTTGGGGAATCAGTATGTGACAAAGGTCAGCCTGGATGCAAAGTCCCAGGTCATAAAGGTGGACATTGCCCAGCACCACCAAGTGTATGGCTGTGTGCTGGGTACTGGGGAACTGATCAAAGTCAAACATTTTGAATTTATAACCTAGTGTTGGGAGATACACAAAACCCAGTAAGCACAGATATAAATGCACATGTATAGTGAGTGTGAGGAGTAATTTGTATGGTTATAAGGAATGCTTTTTTTAAATTTCCTTATTGGGGGATTAATATATTCATTTAACAGTAAATACAGTAGTTTGTAGATGAATAACATTTCTCATGTTTTCCACATAACAATACAACCCCTCTGCCATCATATTCCAGGACCTGAACTACAAGAAAGACATTTACAGAGGGCGAGGGTGAGGTATGTTTCAAGGCTGACTAAAGAAGGGGGAGATGTGAAGTGAGAATCAGGATCAGTGGAGCAGGAGAGGAAGATTTTTTTTTTTTTTTTTTGGTAGAGGGAACAAGGAGAACAAACACACTTAACTGAGGGTGGATGGACAGTTTGTGGAAGGAGGTGAAAGACAACACTATGGCTGCTGTCTGACTGGGCATGGAAGTATGTGATTTTTTTTTCCCACCAAGGTTATAGTTAGGGTGTAATGTTGGTAATACAAAGTCAGAACTCCTGGCAGCAATATTTTCCTTTTCTTTTTTAATAGGACATCAGAATTTAGAGAGTAGGGAGAGAGAAAGATAGACACCTGCAGTCCTGCTTCAGTGCTTGTGAAACATTCCCACTGCAGGTGGAGAGCCAGGACTCAAACTCAGGTCCTTGCACAAAAAACTATGTGCACTTAACCCAGCCAAAGTGTTTGCTTAATGAGAGGAAAAAGTCATGTTATTCGGGGCACTGTCAGTCACATCACATAGGTTGGCATTGAGGATAATCCTAATGAGGGGGTAGAAGAGAAGTGAACCCCCAAGATCTGTGCTGGGAAACACTGGCTCAGGTGGCAGTGTGGAGAATTAAGTGGATGTCGGGATTGCCTTTATGAGTGATCTAAGTGACAGCTCAGGTGGTGGCACAGTGAATAAGATGTTGGACTCTGTTTCATGTATTTGTTATTTGTTTGCATAGAGAGTACAAAAGTTCACAAGAACAAAGTTTCATTTAAGGAGTTGGAGGCTGGGCTTGAACCTGGATAGCACACATGGCAAAGTACTTCAGTGTCCAAGGAAGCATTTTGCTGGCCCAGGTTGTTGGATTTTCAAGCTTGAAGTCTCAAGAATAATTCCATGACATCCTATGCGCAAAAATGGTTCTCTGATTCTGTCTCTTTCTCTCTACTAATTCTTTTCCTCGTAGGGTTCCCCCCTCCGCAGCCCTCCCCCATGTTTTAAACTTTAATCAGGAAAATGAAAAGGCCACACACTAGAGAAGCATGTGGGCCACTCAGGCAAAAATGGATGACCTAACGTGGAACAATTGTTTCCTTTCAGAGTTATCTAAGAGAGAAAGGATGGCGATTTGGCCTGAATTGGTAGAATGAAATGTAGAGAGTGGACAGACTTAAAGGACAGATGTGAAAATCTATTGGTTACAGTGATGTAGTAAATGATAGGATATAGCAGAAAGGAACTTTCCAAGCAGCTTTTGAGTTTGGATCTATGCAAGTGAATCAAGTGATGATGCTATTCGTCGAGAGCAAAAGCCTACATCAAAGACAAGATTTAAAGGAAGCCCGATTCTGGCTTTAAGTGAGTTAGGTGTGGTTTTTCCCAGAGCACTGATTTTTGTTGGCTTATGGCTGTGCTGGGAATTGACTGTTGGACCTCAGAGCTTCAGGCTTGAGTCTTTTTGTATAACCATTGTGCTATTTATTTCTCCAGTCCAAGCATATCGATTGTGGGATATTCAGGTAGGAAGTCACATGCATAGGATCAAAAATGTGATTTTGTGTGAGTGTGTTGGTGGTAGAGAGTTGGGGGGAGGGAACCTTGGCTTTTGAATTTGCCTTTGGCAGAGATTGGCATAGTGATGGTTGGCAAGGCCCTGGGCATGATGTAAGCAGAGGGGATGGAGGGAAATAAGAGAATGTGGAGCTAGACCTCAACAAGCTCCAACACTGATGCCTAAATTGAGCTAGTGAACCTGCTGAGGGAACTGAGAAGAAATGGCATAGAGACACAGGGAATCCCAAGAGAGAATGGTGCCACAAAGCCATCCTTTGATGCCACAAGCCCTCATCGCCAGGGCACAGTGGGTGCATGCCAGGTGAGCTTGTCGGCAAGGTAACAGTGTCAGTGACTCCTGCAAAAACCTCACGGTTGAAGGACAGACAAGTATTTTCAAATATAAAAGTCATATTCCAATTCTCTGACACACTGGCATATTGGGGCATCAGAAAAACTAGTTCAATACCAAGTCTGTAAGGTTTCCAAGTCTATTCCAACTGAACTGCAGAGGACTGAAACTGTTCTAGAGGGCACCAGGTGGTATCCCACGGGCTTATGTGCACATAGTGCAAACTGCAAGGAGCTGCACAAAGATCCTGTTTCAACCCCTTGGTTCTCCACGAGCAGGGGGGTCAATTCACAAGTGGTAAAGCAGGTCTGCAGGTGTCTTTCTCTTCTCTGCACTATTTTCTCCTCTCAATTTCTCTCTGTCCTATCCAAAAAAAGAAAAAAAGGAAAGAAAAAAAGGTGTCCAGGAGCAATGGGTTCATAGTGCAGGCACTAAGCTCCAATAGCCCTGGAGGAAAAAAAAGAAAAACTTCTTGGAGTGAATACTGTGCATGTGTTCTCTGTCTTCAATGAGAAGTAGGAAATATCAGGTCAAAGGAATTTAATGCTGCTCTTATTAGGACATCTATTAAATTCTTAAAAGCAAAACCACACAGTGGATTTGTATAGTATCCAGATGAAGAAACACGACTCTTACCTTTCCAATTTAGCTCTCACAAGCCTTTCTACTAGCATTTGGTTGCAAGAAATATTGTTTCTCTGGGTCCCAACTAGGTCATTTCCTTTTTGAATAGATGTGTTTCCTGAAATCTGAGCTGCCTGCCTCAAATCTACATAAAAGACAGTAGGTTTGACGCACTAACTTGGAAAGGGCTCCCCTATATCCAGATAGTGAGATTCTATTTTATTCCTGTGTATATTTGATTGTGATGAAATTTTAACTTGGGGGGTACAAGTTGGACTAGGTTGGAGAATCTTCTTTTGTGCTTAGCTTCCAGGAGGAGAATTCTTTTGGTAATGAAAATATGATAGGATAGAGGAAATACCTGAACAGATTCAGAGCTTGTCTGGAGGTTCAATCAGGGGAGCACAGCTACTCATATACCTTCACCCAAAGACCGGTCACCTCTACTTAGGGAAGGCCATCCTCCTCGACAGAGCACACGGCTTTGGGAGGGTCACACATGGAGTGATGATGGAGCAAGGGGACACCCACCTAACCAGGCAGATGAGCCAAATCAACCTGGCATTCAGTGGGGTGACAGATGTCACAACCAGATCGCCCTCACATTCCCTGATCAGTTTTAATACATTAATTAGCCATGATTTAGACCATGGTTTAGAGAATAGGGCAAAATCTTAGTCTTTGACTGACTTACTTTTAGTACTTGGCTTACCATAACATATGTTTTGGGGTAGGTTTCCACCACCCAGTTTGTCTCCAATGTCCATAAGAGCAATTACTAGTTCTCCTTCAACAACCTGTACTTCAGTCCTAGGACATCAGAAAAAAACTGTGTATAACTTCCACATACTGGAAGTGAAAGACTGTGGTATCTCTGTCTCGGGTAGTGGTTTGGGGGTGGGGGAATATTCCAGTGAATTGAGCAGTTTGCTTTATTCCATAAAGATTTCCTTCAAGTACATATCATGATGTACTATTTATTACATATTTACAGAGCTTAGCAGGGGTAAAGTTAAACAATCAGGGAAACTGACTTTCAGGAAGGACCTTATTTCTGTCTGTTTCTAGCTATGAATGACTTGCTATTTGAAGGAGTCTTTTGCATTTGCATTTGGATAGTGACAGGGTATTTACATAAATCAAATTGTGTTTTTGTTTTCTTTGAATTTCAGAAGTCTCTATGATATGGAGCCACGTTTCTGACTTTATTCTACGACAGCTGAGGCTGCAAAAGGTAGGACTTCGGAAGGTGACTTGACAGTAGAGCACTGACCCTGCACACATGCCTGAGGTCTTGAGTGTGAAGCCTGGCACTGGCTGTGTTGGAGTGGTGCTCTGGTATCATGCTCTCTCATCTCTCTGTCTCTCTCTGTCTCTGTCTCTGTCTGTCTGTCTGTCTGTCTCTCTCTCTCTCTCTCTCTCTCTCTATATATATATATATATATATATGCAACTATAGCATCCCTATAGTTTCTCTTAATATTATAGCTTTCGAGCTAGAAATGGACCTAATCTATGATCCTGTAATTCCTCTCCTGGAGACATATCCTAAGGAACACAACACACCCATCCAAAAAGATCTGTATACACATATGTTCTTGGCAGCACAAGTTGTAATAGCCAAAACCTAGAAGCAACCCAGGTGTCCAACAACAGATGAGTGGCTGAGCAAGTTGTGGTATATATATATTAAAGTACTACTTAACTATAAAAGTGGTGACTTTGGGAGTAAGGCTGTAGCGCAGCGGGTTAAGCGCAGGTGGCGCAAAGCACATGGACCGGCATAAGGATCCCGGTTCGAACCCCATCTCCCCACCTGCAGGGGAGTCACTTCACAGGCAGTGAAGCAGGTCTGCAGGTATCTGTCTTTCTCTCCCCCTCTCTGTCTTCCCCTCCTCTCTCCATTTCTCCTGTCCTATCCAACAACGATAACAACAATAATAACTACAACAATAAAACAACAAGGGCAACAAAAGGGAATAAATAAGTAAAATAAAAAATAAAAAAAGTGGTGACTTCACTGTTTACAGCCAATCTTGGATGGACCTTGAAAAATTCATTTTAAGTGAAATAAGTCAGAAACAGAAGGATTAATATGGGTTGCTCTCACTCTCAGGCAGAAGTTGAAAATCAAGATCAGAAAGGAAAACACATGTAGAACCTGAACTGGAATGGGTGTATTGCACCAAAGTAAAAAACTCTAGGGTGGGTGGGTGGGGAGAATACAGATCAAAGAAAGATGACAGAGGACTTAAGGGGGGTTGTATTATTATATGGAAACTGGGAAATTTTATTCATGTACAAACTATTGAATTTACTATTGAATTTAAAACATTAATTTCCCAATAAGGAAATTTTTTAAGAAAGAAAAATATAGCCTTTGAATTGGTTATATTTTATGCAAACATCATTTGAAAACTTTTAGTCTAAAATTCTCTCAGGATTCGTCTTTATCATCCCTTCAGAGAAGTCAGCATGTGGTTCTTTTCTTCCCACCTTCTGTTTGCTTCGTTTCTAGGGGGTCTACATACCTGCTTTTGGGACATTTACTTTTATGAGGCAAAAACTAGATGCTGGGAACAGGTTTAGCTCTATCCAGATACCGATCTTTATCATGTCAGAGAAGCTATTGCAGCTGCATGGACTACGACAAACTAAGGTCCACACACCTGGTAAGTAGCTCTACTGGCTAAACCTTTCCCATTAAAAGAGAGACAGTTATTTCTGAGTATCTGCCATCTGCTCACTGTCTTTCCCCCACACAACTGTCCTTTTCTCTTCCAGGGGATATTCCCGTTGTACCACTGAATTTTATCATGGTTGCCATAGCGGGGCATTATAGCAGGGACACAGTCGAAGGATGCATTAAAGAAACTCTGCAGCTCTTATCACGATCAATCTGCACACGAAAGAAAGTTGAATTTACTTTCCAAGGAATCGGTATCCTTACAATTGAAAATGACAAAGTAAAAATGAAATTTTTTCAGGACTTCTTGTCTGCAGTGGATACAAGTGGCAATCTGGAAAAAGGTATTGCAAAGGTAATGTTGACCTTCTAATTATTTCTCTTTCTTACAGTTCTGAATTGTCTATAGAGGTGTCACCCTTCAGTGTTGGCCTGTCTTAGATGACAAGTGCCCCTTGGGCAAAGAAAGGCTTGATTCTAAGTGTCTTACTCAGATAAAATGGCCAGAAGGATAAAACATCTGAAGGACTGAGCCAGGGACAGGGGAAAATATGGTTTAAAAGTATCTTACTGAGAGTTGGGAAGTAGTGCAGCGGGTTGAGCACAGTAGGCCCAAAGTGCAAAGACTGGCATGAGGATCGTGGTTTGAGTCTGCAGGTGTCTATCATTCTCTCCCCGTCTCTGTCTTCCCCTCTTCTCTCCATTTCTCTCTGTCCTACCCAACAACAAAGACTTCAATAAGGACAATAACTACAACAATAAAACAACAAGGGCAATAAAAAGAGAATAAATAAATATAAAAATAGATAAAAGTATCTCACCCACATAATTTCTTTTTTATTATTTTTATTGAGGAATTAATGTTTTATATTCAACAATAAATACAATAATTTGTACATGCATAACATTTCTCAGTCTTCCACATAACAATACAATCCCCACTAGGTTCTATGTCATCCTTTTGGAACCTGTACTCAACCACCACTGCACCAGGGAATGTTTTACGTTGTGGCAGTACACCAACTCCAGTTCGGTTTCTACTTGTGTTTTCTGATCTTGTTTTTAAGCGTCTTCCTGAGAGTGGGATCATCCATATTCATCCTTCTGTTTCTGACTTCTTTCAGTTAACATGATTTCTTCAAGCCCCATCCAATATGGGTTTACAATGGTGAAATCACCATTTTTAATAGCTGAGTGGTATTCCATTGTGTATATAGACCACAACTTGCTCAGCCACTCAACTGATGTTGGACACCTGGGTTGCTTCCAGTTTTTGGCTATTACAAATTGTGCTGCCAAGAACATAGGTATACACAAATCTTTTTGGATGTGCATGTTGGGTTCCTTAGGATATATCCCCAGGAGAGGAATTGCAGGATCATAGGGTAGGTCCATTTCTAGCCTTCTGAGAGTACTCCAGACTGTTCTCCACAGAGGTTGGACTAATTTACATTCCCACCTGCAGTGCAGGAGGGTTCCTTTGACCCTACAACCTCTGTAGTATTTGTTGCGCTACCTTTTTTGAAGTATGACATTTTCATAGGAGTGAAGTGGGATCTATTGGTTGTCTTTATTTGCATTTCTCTGCCAGTCAAAGACTTGGAGCATTTTTTCATGTGTTTCTCATCCTTTTGGATCTCTTCTGTGGTGAATATTCTGTCTATGTCTTCTCCACATTTTTGGATGGCTTCATTTGTTTTCTTGTGGTTGAGGCTGGTAAGCTCTTTATATATTTTGGTTATTAGCCTCTTGTTTGATGCAGGGCATGTGACAATCTTCTCCCATTCTGTGAGGGGTCTCTTGGTTTGGGTATTGCTTTTTTTGCTCTGCAGAATCTTTTTAATTTGATGAAGTCCGATAGGTATATATTTGCCTTAGTCTACTTTGTAACTGGATTCATTTCATTGAAGATGTCTTTAATATTTATGTGGAAAAGAGTTCTGCCAATATTTTCCTCTAAGTATCTGATAGTTTCTGGTCTAACATCCAAGCCCCTGATCCATTTAGAATTTACTTTTGTGTTTGGTGGTTCACATTCATTCCTCTGCATGTTTCAACCCATTTTCCCAACACCATTTGTTGAAGAGACTCTGCTTTCCCCCTTTTAATAGTCTGGGCACCTTTGTCAAAGACTAGATGTCCAGTGTGTGGGGGCTTACTTCTGGGTTCTTGGTTCTATTCCACTGGGCAGTGTGTCTATTCATGTTCCATTACCTAGAAGGTTTGATTACAAGGACCCCATAAAACAATTTGAGGTCAGGGAGTGTGATCCTCCAGTTCTGTTCTATCTTCTCAAGATTATTTTTGACAATTATAGGTCTTTTTGGTTCCAGATAAACATTTGTAGAATTCGTTTTATACTCCTACAAGATGTGTATGGATTCTTGATGGGGATAGCATTAAATTTGTATATGGCCTTGGGCAGTATATTCATTTTAATGATGATAATTCTTCCAACCTTTGAACATGGAATTATCTTTCCACTTCTTTGTGTCTTTTTCAATTTCCTTGATTAGTGACTCACAATTTTAGTATACAAGCATTTCACTTCTTTGGTTAGGTTTATTCCTAGATATTTTATTTTTTTGTTCTTGTTGTTGCTGTAGGAAAAGGAATTGATTTCTCGATTTTTCTTCTTCTAACATAGTGTTTGCACAGAGGAATGCCACTGAATTTGAATATTAATTTTGCAGCCTGACACCTTACTGTATTGCTTAATGATTTCCTAAAGCTTCTGGCTGGATTTCCTAGGTTTATCTATGTATACTATCATATCATCTGCAAATAGGGAGAATTTGACTTCTCTTACAATATGTATGCCTTTAATTCCTTGCTCCTGCGTGAAAGCTTGGGCAAGAACTTCCAAAACTATGTTGGGTAGTAATGGTGGTAGTAGGCAGCCCTGTCTAGTACCTGATATGTGTGGAAATGCTTACAGTTTTTCACCATTGAGTATGATTTTGGCTGTAGGGTTCTGAGGGATCAGAGCTCCAGGACACATTGGTGGGGTTATCTGTCCAGGGAAGTCTGGTTGGCATCGTGCTTGCAGCTGCATCCTGTTGGCTGAAAAGAGAGTTAAAATGTAAAGCCAAACATGTTTTTGACTGATTATGAACCTAAAGGCTAGAATGGCACAAATGAAGAGTTGGGGGTGGTCTCCATTCTCTGCTAATAGGCGTATTTTAGTTATATTTGTTTTTTAAGCTTTATTTTTTTTATTTACAAAAGGAGACAATAACAGAACTGTAGGATACTAGGGGTACAACTCCACACAATTCCCACCACCCGATCTCCATATCCCATCTCCTCTCCTGATAGCTTTCCTATTCTCTATCCCTCTGGGAGTATGGACCCAAGGTCATTTTGGGTTGCAGAAGGTGGAAGGTCTGGCTTCTGTAATTGCTTCCCCACTGAGCATGGGCTTTTACTCATTGATCCATACTCCCAGTCTGCCTCTCTCTTTCCCTAGTAGGGTGGATCTCTGGGGAAGTGGAGCTCCAGGACACATAGGTGGTGTCATCAGTCCAGGGAAGTCTGGTCGGCATCATGCTGGCATCCGGAACCTGGTGGCTGATAAGAGAGTTAACATACAAAGCCAAACAAATTGTTGAACAATCATGGACCTTAAGGTTGGAATAGTGGAGAGGAAGTGTTAGGGGGGGTACTCACTGCAGACCAGTGTACTTGTGTACTTCTGCTTTCAGGTATATATTTTTCCTTGGTTTATGGACACATGTGAACATATGCTCTATCTCAGGGGACCTGGTCTATATCTGGGTTTGGGGACTTTATTGGGGAGTGGACCACCTGGAATGGAATTAGAGAATACTATGAAAGGAAAGGTCTCTCCTGAGTGATGAAGCTGAAGGGTTGTCGTTCCACACCTGAAGTCTCTGGACACAGTCTGAAGTGAAGCATGCTGGGGTGGTACTCGTTGCGTTGATTAGGTTGTGATCGGCGGATGCAATATTATTTGACATGAATTGAGAGAAGCATGCAGGAAAGTCCAAAGGGCCTGAGGATATACTAGTTTTTTTTCTCCCTGAGCCTGAAATGTTATATGCAGATGGATCCTAGTTATTGTCTGGGGAGATGATGTCATGGCTGGAAAAAGGACCAGAAAGCTGGATCAGGGAAGAGAGTAGCTTCCAAATATGCTAAAGGTATATAAATATTGTTGACTGTAAACCCCATCTATTGGATCTGATCTGTTGCCCTACTTCAGCTTAGGAGCCTATTTGATTGACCTCTGTATCCCTTTAGATCAAACCTCACATTCTGGATCATCAGTAAGAACATTCCAATTGCCCCAAAATTAGGACCCATCTTCCTCAGGTGTAGCATAGAGTATGTGGTCCAGCCTCATTTCAGAGGATGGAACATTCTCTACTGTTGTTGATTTGAGTGCAAGGACCTGTGGGGGTCCACAAAGGGATCTGTTTTGTTGTTCCTGATACAGATGACTGGTAACAATGGAGAAAGGGATTTATTTGAGGTCAAGGCCCATCATGTCTGTTTGGGAGTCTCAGAACTCCCAGACTAGGGCCCCAGCTTGATGGGGTGGCCTGATAGTGACTAAAGAGTCATTGTTAAAGTATGCCAGTCTCTTGCCCTTATTGAGCTTTTGCTGTCTTTGCTTTGATAAGGATATCTTGGGAGTAAGTATAATAGGAAATAGGGAAGGAACTTCCCTATTCTTTATCCCTCTGAGAGTATGGACTCATGATCATTATGGGGTGCAGAAGGTGGAAGGTCTGGCTTCTGTAATTGTTTCCCTGTTGAACACTGGCATTGGCTGGTCAATCCATATTCCCAGCCTGTCTCTCTCTTTCCCTAGTGGGGCAGAGATCTGAGATAGGTGTGTCTCCAGGTGGAGTCATCTGCCCAGGGAAGTCAGGTTGGCATCATGGTATCATCTGGAACCTGGTGGCTGAAAAAGAGTTAATATAGAAAGCTGAACATATTGTTGACTAATCATGAACCTAAAGGCAACAATATTGCAGATGAAGATTTGGGGTCTCTGTTTTGGAAAAAACAGGTTTGTCTATTTTAGGTTTATTCTAAGGGCTCCATTTTTGCCTGAGCCTAACAGCTGATATGCAGGTGGACACAGGTTACTGTCTGGGGAAATGGTGTCATAGTTGGAAAAGGGACTAGAAAGCTGGATCTGGGAGAAGAGTCAGAAGATCGTTATTAAATGGGGGGCGGGGGGGGGTAAGCTTGAGGCTTTAGTCACTGAGCATCCAACAAGCCAGCCTTCCAGTAGCATTGCTTCCAGGGAGCCTGTGAGGTGTCTGGGTCCTGGACTATAGACCAGCTATAAATCTCCTCTCTCCTTTTTCTCCAGACACCTCAAAGTGTAAATTCAACTTTAGCAAACATCAAAAATTCGAAGAGAAGTCCAAACTGTGTTCTTTCATTCCCCAGGTGAGTGCCTTACCCCACAGGTTCCATGGACCGATCAACCCTGGCCTCCCAAACACTCTGCCAACCACATACCACTCTGACAGCCCTGTATTGAATCTGGTGACAGAACTAGAAAAGTCACATTCAAACTGAAACCAAAACCCAAAGGCATCCCCTCCCCCCCAGAGTATGAGTACCTTTTGAGACCTCAGTTTAGAAGAGGCAGGTCACAGTCAGACTCAGGCTAAAAAAGAAAAGAGTCTTCAGTCTGTGATTTCTGCATAACAAAGTCCAGGCACTCACTCATGGAGAGAAGTAGGTTTATTTCAGTATTATCAGGCTGGGTGGGGTGCTGCTCAGAACTGAGAATTCTCCTAGTTTCTTATTCAGATCCAGTGAGCAGGCAAACCTTTTGGTCCATTCCTAGAATTGAATTTGAATTAAAAGGAAATAATGAAACACTGGAAAAAATTGAACAACCTAAACTGAGGAAATCTGTGTTAAGAATGAAGTCAGACAAAGATGATGTGCAAGGTAGGCCAACGATTTTAGCTGTTTTCTCTTTTCTGCTAAGCAGCAGGGCATTGTTGCTGAGCAACTCCTGTGCCGAAAATCAGTACCATTAGAGTTATAAGAAATGTGTTCTTCTAAGAAACTGGTCTTCTAGAATTTTCTTTTTTTAATTTTATAATTATTTATTTTCCCTTTTGTTGCCTGTTTTTTATTGTTGTTGCAGTTGTTATTGTCATTGATGATGTTGTTGTTGGATAGGACAGAGAAATGGAGAGAGGAGGGGAAGGCAAGAGGGGGGAGAGAAAGACAGACACCAGCACACCTGCTTCACTGCTTGTGAAGCGACTCCTCTGCAGGTGGGGAGCCAGGGGCTAGAACTGGGATACTTACACTGGTCCTTGTGTTTTGTGCCACTGGCATTTTTCCAGCTGCGCTATCACCTGACTCCCAAGAAATATGCTCTTCTAAGAAATAGCTCTTCTAGAATTTTCTATCTCACCTTAACTCTAATCCCTGAGATTCTCAACTAAGACTCTTTGCTGGCTCTCTACTACTTAAAAGAGTCAAAGTTCAGATGGCTACCGGGGGAGGGAAGTGGCCTAGGTAGGTAACAGAAATGCATCAAGTGAGCTGCATGTAACATGTTCCATATATATATATTCTGAGTAGGAGTTTACAACTGTCTTATATGGCTTAATAGAAAATAGTAGGATTCTCATGTCTGTAGCTGATGTGACTTTGGTTGAAACATATGTAGAAACACAAAGGTTTTCTTAATTTTTTTCTAAGTTACTGGAGATAGCTAGAAGTTGCCAGACAATGTTTTGAGGACTGTTCCTTTCATAAAGAGATTTTACTTGTTATCTTAAGTTGTTATTTATGCAATCTTTCCCTTTCACTTTCTTCCCTTCTCTCTATCTCTCTCTCTCTCTGTATCTGTCTCTGTGTCTCTCTGCCAAGGATTGAACCTGTGATTTAAGAGCATCAGACACAAAAAAGTCTTTTGCATAACCACTATGCTATCTCCCTGGCCCATTATGCATTAGATTAAGCACTTAGCACAATTGGTGTAGAGTAAGAATGTGTTATCTGTTCCTATTGTATTTTTCTCTCTTCATTGTATCTATATGACCATTAAAGCCTCAAAGGAAAAGACTGAAAGGAAACTTAACTCTTTCTCTTATTCTACAGTCA
Organism: Erinaceus europaeus; assembly: GCF_950295315.1. Taxonomy (NCBI): domain Eukaryota; kingdom Metazoa; phylum Chordata; class Mammalia; order Eulipotyphla; family Erinaceidae; genus Erinaceus; species Erinaceus europaeus. Next base: position 50,292,388 of record NC_080178.1, on the reverse strand, counting down.
ACTTTCTACCTAGACCTCCAGGTCAAAAACCCACTCCAGCATCTGGAAATATTGCACCCGTAATATTGCCTACCACAGTGGAACCTAATAAGACTGTCTTTACAAAAACAAGAACCAAAAGGTAACATGATGGTCTTTTGTGGGGGGTTAGGTGGGGATCACACTTTACTAACTGTAGTCTGAGTCTTATCTTGATTCAGGGATATTAGATGTTTCCATGCATGCCTTTACATGGTGTCCCTGCATTTGTGCTCCATGGTGAGGACTGCAGAGATGTTCAGGGCTCACAGTCTATCAGGGGGAAGCTAGGTGTGCATGGTCATTAGCAGTGCCAAATACACTGGAGACCTCACTTACCTTGCTTAGTAACTTTGCTTTAGAATGTTGATTCCACAGGAAGAGGGTTTGTGTGTGTGTGCGTGTGTGTGTGTGTTTGTGTGTGTGTGTGTGTGTGTGTTCACTGCACCTCCCATGCCTGAGAAAGTGCAGTCAGTAATGCTCAAAAGTCAAATGTAAACAAGCATGCTATTATTGAAATCCAGGCTTATCAAACACATAGGTCGCTCACCTGTACAATGCAGAGCTCTGAAGAGAACCACTGAGCTATCTTCCTTTGGCTATATTTGCCTCTAATTTCACTCTGGATGTGAAATTGTGTTGTTTTTTAATATTTATTTATTCCCTTTTGCTGCCCTTGTTGTTTTATTGTTGTAGTTATTGTTATCATTATTGTTGGATAGGACATAGAGAAATGGAGAGAGAAGGGGAAGACAGAGAGAGGGGAGAGAAAGATAGACACCTGCATTTCTGCTTCTCTACTTGTGAAGCAACTCCCCTACAAGTGGGGAGCCAGGTTTGATCCTTATGCCAGTCCTTGTGCTTTGTGTCCTGTGCACTTAACCCACTGTGCTACAGCCTGACTCCCTATTGTTCTTTTCTTATAGTGTGCCACATCCACCCAGTCCATCAAAGAACACCAAAACAGAACCTAAGACCTCTGAGACTACAACTTGTAGGGATCATGAGAAAGCAGGACAGGTACCAGTCTCCTCAGACAAACAAATGATAAATGATGGGGGTGGGGGCCACTGAACACAAACAGGGCTGGGAGAACAAGGGTTCTGAGTGAACATAGACCTTGCAAATCAAGTGGAATTGTGGCCACTCCTGCAACCTGAGGACTCAGCCTATCAAACCCATTGTGCACATCGCTGTTCATATGTCTTTTTATCAAACACACTCCTGGAGAAATCCAGTCTTGGGGAGCACAGGAAGAAGTGTGAAGATAAGAAAGCAAAAGGTAGGAATAGACCCTTGGTGTCATTGTAGGAACTTTGTTACGTGTGTATGCAACGCAGGAAGGCCAACAGTGCACTGTATTCTAATGTCAAGTTGAAAAAAGAAGAAGAACAGGACGACCAAATTCTACATCAATATCAGATAATGAAAGACAAGGACACTGAATTCAAAGACCAGGTAGTAGAAAGCTTGGATTGAGAGGTGGTGCAGTGGGGGCAGCAAACAAGACAAGGCCACTGCAGATGTCCTGTGCATGTCTGCCTGGCAGTGTGCCAAATCAGGCATTTCATTTGAGAATGAAGTTTGGGTCATGGCCAGGTTTTCAGGAGCAGACTAAAGTCTTGTTTGGTGCACTACATTTTGGGGCTGAAGCTACTTTCTGATCTCCTCACAGCTTATATAAATGCATTGGGGAGGGGTTTGGAGGATGAATGGAGGGTTTACTCTACTCTGTTGCATGAGTGCAGGGAAGAACATAGACAGCCATCCATTTTCAGGTGCCATTCTGCTTGACTTGCTAGAGCCACCAGGCCTTGGGTTTGAAAAAGAAAGTTCTTGACTGGGAGACATTTTCTCAGGGAGCAAAACAAACATAGAAAAGCCCAATCAGTTTGGACTCATTTGAAACACAGTCTTTGTAGAGAGAAAGTTAGTAGCCTTCACAAACAGAATGACATTTCCAGTGTGTGTTTATTTTCTTTTTCCTTGCGAAGTTGAGACTAAAATCAGAAAAAGAAGAACGCATGAGGAATGCTGCTTATAACCTTGGTGTCGCAGATGCTATAAAATCACAGAGGAATCCGAAATGCCACTTTTCTGTAAGAGTTGTTTCTGCCTCTCTCTTGCATATAACCCTGTCTGGGAATGTTTGAACCCACCCTCTGGAGGGCACATTGAAGGGATTCCTGTGGGCTTTACAAGAGTGATACTTCCTTTCTGGGTGGGAGCTCATTCCATAGAATCTTGGGCCCCTCCCCACACCCTCAGAACTAAGGTCTCCACCTCAGTAAAACCCTCAGGTGAGCTGTAGGTGCAGAAGTTTCAAAAAACTTCATTTCAGATGGCAGTGAACATGCTTCACCACCATTTTCATGTTTTTAGTATCTTTGGCTTCTATTTTTATCTGCCTAAATCATCCTCTTTTCAAACCATTTTCTAGTTAACCTGACAACTCTTGGACTTGATAGATAGTCCATTGCATTGCCTTTGTTCACCATGCAGGGCTTTGGGACACACACACACACACACACACACACACACACACATACATACACACACACACAGACACACCATGGAGAAGAAAAAAAGACCTGTGTTGTTAAAATTCGGAGTCTCTAGCTGGCCGGGCTAGCTTCACGAGCGGGTAACAGAGACGACCAGAGACATACGGCTGGGCAGAGAAGCTGTATTTCTTTATTTAGGATCAACGATTTATAAACTAAGACAAACTAATCACCAAACAGAACTCTGCTGCCTCTTTCCCATGGCGGCGCCAAGAACTCTCTCTAACTCTGCCACTCTGGAACTCTGTTGGGGTTCCTAGGGGCGGGGCCAAGCAGGCCCTCGAAACTAACTGGACTGATGCAATTCTCTTGGTGGGGGAGAGCTAGAACAAACCAATGTAAAGCATACAACAGACCTGTGACCTCTGGTCAGTTCTGCTCAGAGTCACCTTGGAGCAGGTGAGTTCAACATGTAGCTGCTTTATCGGCACTTTGAAAAATGACTTTTCTTTCTTTTAGATAGATGGAGAAAGCAACCACAGCACTGAGGCTCCTTCAGTGTGGTAGCGCAGGGCTGAAACCCAGGTCTCACCAACGACAAAGCAGTCACTGTATAAGCCAGCTATTTTGCTAGCCCATCAGTTGCTTTCTTGCTTGTCTCAAAGAAATGAACTGCTCCTCTTTCATCCTAGAATCCATATTACTTTGCAAACCGACCAGCAAGTGCTGCTATTGTCACTGAAAAGAAAAATGAGTATACTAAGAACCTTCTCAAACAAATAGATGCCAATAGTAAACTGGCCAAGAAAAAGAAAGAAAATCAGAAAGTCTTGGAGCAACTAGAACGGCTGCAACTCAAACAAGAGTGAGTTTTGGTGGACTTGCAGGGGGACTCCAGTAGGGAAGGGTAGGGCAGCACAACTAGTGCTGCAGCACATCTTAACCAGCCAACCAGGATCCCCATGCAGCCCATCATTGCCACCATGCTTAGTGTCAGGACAGCCTTGGAGGCCAGGTACAATTGTCAGTTGGGACCATGGCCTTTGGCTTTGTGGTCAGTGGTGTTAGTAGAGGAAGAAGGGGCCAGTCTGATGGAGGGACCCTTCCAAGTGTAGGTTTATCATCAGTCTGTTGGGAGCCCAGCGCCCAGGGTAAGGAGTGTGGGGGCCCAGACTAGAAGCAGGGGCCAGGCCATCATGGAAAGTCTTCCACATACTCATACCTGCCATTCTCCTGTAGCTCAGCCTGGGATGAACATTTCTCTCAATTCCCAGTCCTGAGGAAAGAGAGTGTTTGGTTGCACTTGGCCTGAGGCTGAGCATTTGAGTCAGGGAGGAGGTCAGGAGAGCAGTGAGGGAAACTGCTGTGGGGAAGACTCCCCCAAATGGAGGTAATTCCTGCCTCCATAAAGCTAGTGTCTCTCTCTCTCTCTCCCTTGCTCCCTCCTTTCCTCCCTCCCTCCATTCCTTTCTTATTTGCCACTATGGTTATTTGGGGCCTGTTGCCCTGATGCTTCACTATTTCTGACAGTCCTTTCTCCCATCTAAGTACTAACCAGGTCCAACCCTGCTTAGATTCTGAGATCAGATGACATCGGGTGTGTTCAGGGTGGTATGGCCATAGACCTGACAGTCCTTTCTTTGATAGACTGTGATAGCTAGAGAGAAGACAGTGAGAGAGAAAGAGAGACAGAAATAGAGAGAGAGAGAGAGAAAAGGAGAGATCCCTGCAGCACTGTTCCACTGCTTGTGATACGTCTCCCTTGCAGGTGAGGACCTTGGGCCCAGGTCTTTGCACATGGCAGCATGTGTGCTCTCCTAGATGAGACAAAACCAGGCTCCAAGGCCCGTCTCAATAAGGTGTAATGGAAGCTTCCAGAAGGAAGTACCAGCTTTTATTTTCTTGGAACTTATTCCCACTATTACTTGCTAGGTGTGTTTTGATGATGTTGGTCTCCATTAGAATAAACTGTGGCCTCACCTCCTCCTCTTCCAATTATCAGGATTGATGAACAAAAAGCTGAACTGAAGAAACATCAATTTGAGGAGAGAGAAATGTATAAGAAAGCACTGGAATACCAGGTAAGTGGACGGGTTGCTATTTTGAGAACTGTACACTGCTTCCTAGCACTCTGAACGTAGGTGTGTGGAGGGTAGAATACTGGGCCCCCACCCACCTACCAGGTTTCCTCATGAGAGTTTGGGTGCCCTGGCTCCTTCCTATAAACAGTGGGTCTGTCAGTGTACCCCAATGCTGCAGACTTCACACTGGCTCTCTCTGTTCCAGCTGAAACACAGGCCTTCCAGACTGCCCATCTACGAGCCCATGGGCACCTTCACCAACTTTGGGCAGAATGAAAAGACCCTGGAGGCCGAGAAGCGGCAGAGAAATATTGAATATATGAAGCAGCAGGTGGAAGCCGCTCTAGGCCACAGAAGACAGCGTGTCCTCAACCAAATAAAAAATCTGCAGCAAGAAAAAAAAATGCTTCAGAAAAACCAAGAAAAGTAAGGGGCCTGGCCCTTCCTTCCTCACCATAACCCTCTCCTCCTTTCTCTCCCTCTCCTCCCCCACCCCTTGACAACAACCTTAATAGAAACATGTGTGGACACGTGGAGAGTCATGACTGACCCTAGCTCGCCCCAGCCTGCTTCTCATCTCTACTCCCTAGTCAACTTCTGAGGCTGTTGCATGTCACAAACCTCCTTATGGGATGAGTATAAATACAATATGAGTATAAATACAATAGTTTGCACATGCATAGCATTTCTCAGTTTTCCACATAACAATGCAAACCGCACTAGATGCTCTGTCATCATTTTTGGACATGGACACTGCCCCCCCCCCACTGCACCCCAGAGTCTTTTACTTTGGTGCAATACAGCAACTGCCGTTCTGGTTCTACTTGTGCTTTCTCTTCTGATACTGTTTTTCAACTTCTGCCTGGGAGTGAGATCTTCCCATATTCATCCTTTTTCTGACTTATTTCATTTAACCTGATTTCTTCACACTCCATCCAAGATGGGCTGAAAATGGTGAAGTCACCATTTTTTTTTATTATCACTGAATAGTATTCCATTGTGTATATAGACCACAACTTGCTCAGCCACTCATCTGTTGGACACCTGGGTTGCTTCCAGGTTCTGGCTATTACAAATTGTGCTGCTTACGAACATATGTGTACACAGATCCTTTTGGATGTGTGTGTTGGGTTCCAACCAGGAGAGGAATTGCAGGATCATAGGGTAGGTCCAGGAGATGAGTTTTTAGATTAATTAAAGGAAACAAACATCTTTTGACAGAAAGAGGGTTTTCATTGACATAAAGAGGGTTTTGGCTTAAAGCAAGCAGTCTTGGACCCTTCAGCTAGGGTTCCCTGTATCTGCTCATGTTACTGACTCTTTTTCTTTCTTTTTTTTTTTTTTTTTGAAAAAGTTTTATTTATTTTGGGTAGAGACTGGGAGAAAAACAGAGAGAAACCTGTTGCACTTCCTAATTGAAGTTGGGGACCTGAGGCTTGAACCCAGGTCCTTGCACACTGCAATGTGTGCCTTCAGGTAGGTGCACCACTACCTGGCCTCCAACTTTACCTCTTATTCCAAAGAGTGAGAGCAAAACCAGATTTCCCACTGAATCCAAAGGAGAGAGGACTAGGCGGGAGATGGTGGCAGTGTATGGAGTCAGACTCTTGCCTTCCCTCCAGGCATTTAGCAGAAAGATGTGCAGAAGAGGATCGAAGGAACACAATCAATCAACACCTGAGAAAAGAATGGGATAAAGATGTTGTGCTGAAGCATCAGCGAGATGAAGATGCCAAGGCCTTTGACAAGTAATTGCCTTCTGGGGTTGCAAGTTGCCTCCTCTCCCCATTTCCTCCACTCTGATCTGTGGGTCTATAGAGCTTCATGCAAATGAATGGGGATTGCCAAGAGAACTCCATGGAGGACAGAAGTCTGGGTTTAGTGTGGGGACAGGTGTGCTGCCTGCTAAATGTCTACCAACAGTGTTTTGGTCTGCCTCTACTCAAGGGAGCTTCGTTTTTCTTTTGTGGAGGGTGCAGGGCATTTCTCTTTGGAAATAACAAGTTTGAAGCAGGGAGAGTGAGTTTCCATCCTTGGCTTATGGAATGTTCTGCTCTAAGAGCAGAGCTGAGGAATCATGGGTAAATGGGCAGTCAGGGGAGTTGGGCTGTAGCGCAACGGGTTATGCGCAGGTGGCGCAAAGCACATGGGCCGGCATAAGGATCCCGGTTCGAACCCCAGCTCCCCACCTGCAGGGGAGTCGCTTCACAGGCGGTGAAGCAGGTATGCATGTGTCTATCTTTCTCTCCTCCTCTCTGTCTTCCCCTTCTCTCTCCATTTCTCTCTGTCCTATCCAACAACGACAACAACAATAATAACTACAACAATAAAACAACAAGGGCAACAAAAGGGAATAAATAAAATAAATATTAAAAAATTTTTTTTTTAATTTAAGATTAAAAAAAAAAAGTAAAAAAAATGGGCAGTCAGTTAGGAATGGAGTCATGAGTAATGGATGCTATACAAAGTGAGACACCCAGCAGGGAACAGGCCCAGACCATCCTCCCAGAGGGTGCCTGTCCTGTCTTCTCAGCCCTCTCTCTCTACTCACCACCAGGAGCAGAGCCTCTAGCCTCGGTCCATGGAGGCTGACAGTTAGCCTGAGAAAGGCTGATGATCTTTTGTTTTATTTTCATTTGTCAATGGCGAAAGTTAACATGTGCCTGACTGAGAAGGTGAAAAACTTGCCAAAACAGATGGAGCCTATCCCTTCAGATGTTATCAAAGCCTCAATATGACAAACTTTTTTTTTTTTCATGAACCTTATGTCAGGCTTATAGTGGAGCTGGGAATTAAACTGAAACTTAAAAGGAAATGAAAGTCACTTGCAGAACCACTGTGCTATATCGGTAGCCCCAAATATTCTAAATGACCAATTAACAAATTGTTATCTTGGCTAACCCATGGATAAGTCCTCCTCCTCCTTCCTCTCCTCCTACTCTTCTTCCTCTCTCTACTCCTCCTTCACTCTGACTAATGATGATACAGAGGATTGAGCCTGGGACCTCAGAGCCTCAGACATGCAAGTCTTTTGCACAACTGCCATGCTAGCTTTCCCACTGGGATACAATCTGTTCTAGAGAAGATGTTTTGATTTTAGTGGAAGGTGTTTCCTCCCTCTCTCCCATGTAGGGCCCATCATTTGTGGCAGTGAGTGAGAGGAGAAGGGCAGGCTGGGGGCAAGGGGAACAGGTACTGGGGGGGTGGGTCACTGCCCTTGTTTCCTTTTCACAGTTTTGAGGAAAGCCTCTCACCATCACATGTGCTTTTCCACTTCAGGGCGCCAGACAAACTATTTATTTTGGATCAGTGCAATGACTACAAACGCTGTAAACAGTGTCAGAGAGACCCGTCCAACAAGGGCAAAACCCACTTCTGGCCCTACAACAAACACTTGCCAGGGTCTCTCATGCTCATGTGAAGCCAGAGTCCTGTCCTCGCCTCCCAGTTGTCTTGGGACTCCAGCAGGATGCCACCTGGGAGCTTGCAGAGAAGATTGTGTCTGTCCTCCCTCCTTTTGTGAATCCATGTGTGCCTGATCACCCACAGCCTCACCCCAGTCCACCTGCACCCCAGAACATAATGTGACAGCTGTGGGGATGAGTTATGTACCCTCACCCTAGGGTGGAGTGCTGTCCTCCACCCCCACCCCGGACACCAGTCCAGCCTCAACCTCACAGCACCTGCTGCCAGGGTGGCAGGGGAGAAGGCACCCAGCCTCACCTGAGCTGTGGTGCTCTGTCCTCAAACCCACCCCCCCATCCACAGCCCCTTCCCTCACAGTCGACTTCATCCCTCCCCTGGCCATCCCTTCATACCCCAGTTGACCCTTACCCCAGCCCACCACCCACCCTGCAGTCTATCTCCCTTTTCCCCATCCACCACCCTCCCCTCATCCACCACCCACCCTGCAGTCCACCCTCTTCCCCCCATCCACCACCCTCCCCTCATCCACCACCCACCCTGCAGTCCACCCCCTACCCCCCCCATCCACCACCCTCCCCTCATCCACCAACCACCCTGCAGTCCACCTACCTGCCCCAGTCCACGTCCACGTCCACTCAGAGCCCACTATCTACCTCCATCAGTCCACCCTTACCCCATCGCACCCTGGCTGTGGTGTGCTGTCCTTACCCTCACTCTACTCCCCGACCCAGTCTACCAATCCCCCTCCAAATCCACACATCTCCCTTATTGCACCCCTCCCCTCTAAGTTCACCAACACACATCAGTCCATCCAGCTCACCCCTACTGGACTCCCCACTATCAAAGCACCCAACCATTACTCCACCCTCCCTCCACCCTCATTTTCTGTCCCTTCTCAGCCCTAAAGGTACCCACTGCCAGATGGCTGGGGAAAGCCACCCAGCCTCAATTTGGCTTTGGTATATTGCCCCCCCCTAACCAGTGCAACCAAAGTTCACCTTTTTGGACCCCCCTCTCTAAGTCCAGCCTCCTCCCTTCACCTTCCCTGTCCCTCCTCATCCACTGTACCTGCTGCCAGGGATGAGACATCCAGCCTCACCCTGAGTGATGTTTCAGCCTCCTCCTCCCACCAGTCCTCTCCCCTGCCTCATTAGACCCCCTTCCCCTCCCATTAGTCCACCCTCCCTCCAACCCCCACTTGTGCATCCCTCCTCTAACCACACCCCTCCAACTCTCCTTCCATTAGCCCACCCTCTGCCCACCCCACCCCCCAGTCCACCCACAACCCCACAGCACCTGCTACCAGGACAGCTGAGGACAAGGCACCCAGCCTAATACTGGCTGTGCTGTGCTGATTTTGACCCTGGCCCCCACCACTGCACCCCTCCCCCCACTCAAAACCCCTCCAACCTCCTGCCCTCCTTCCACCACCCCATCTCCCTTCTACCTCCAGGCCCACAATACCTGCTGCCAGAGCAGCTGGGAGGCACCCAGCTTCCCTGGCAGCCAGGGCCATGGGGTTGAAGGTGGACAGGAGATGGGGTGGTGGTGAAAGGAGGGTAGTTGGGGTGAAAGGGTGTTGAGTGTGGAGGAGGGGTGGAGTGGTGGGGGGGTGGGCCTTGAGGACCAGGACTGAACATCACAGCCAGTTAGGCTGGGTGCCTCCTCCTCAGCTGTCCTGGTAGCAGGGCCTGGGGGTTAGGGGTGGAATGGGGGGTGGGGGGGTTGAGGGAGAATTCACCCCACTCAACAACTCCTTACCCCAACCCCCTACTCCCACCACTCAACCTGCCCCTACCCCTTTCATCACCCCCAACCCAACCACAAACCTTACACACTCCCAGTGCACCCTCAGGGCAGCTGGGGAGAAGGCACCCAGAGTCAGACTGGATGTGGTGAACTCTCCTCTCTCCCTTCACCCACCAGTCCTCCCCTCTCCTGGCCAAGATCCCCTCGGACTAGTCCAGAACCACAGCCCACCCCCACTCCACTATCAACCTCACAGTCAGGTTACCAGGACAGCTGGTGAGAGTGTTCCCAGCCTAACTCTGGATTATGTATCTGTCCTCACCCCCCACCCCACACCAGACCACTCTCATCCCTCCCACTCAACTCCCCTATCTCCCAGTCTAAACCCCTCGCCCAACTCTCCCCATTCCTCTATTCTAGCCCATCCCCATCCCACCCCTCCCCCACTCAAATCCCACACCTCCCCACTCTACTCCTCCCTTAACCCACCCCCTCCCCATTATCCCTCCCTCCCCACTTCAACCCTCTCCCATTCCATTCCCTCCCCCACCTTATCCCTCCCCCAACCCACTCCTTCCCACTTCACCCCCTCCCCCATTCCACTCATTCTCCCCCACTCTACCCCTCCCCAACACACGCCCTTTCCAATTCCACCTCTCTCCCCCCACTCCAACCCTCCCCATTCCATCTCACTCCACCAACCTCCTTTCCCCCATTCCACACCCTCCCCTTAGTCCACTCCAACCCCTCTGGCCCCTTAGTGCAGCCTCCTATCCTCCAAGCTCACCCTAGACTCTTTGTCACTGAATTCCAGGGCAGCTGGGGAGGGTGACCCCAGTCTTACCCCGAGCTGTGCAGTGCTGTCTTCATTCTCATGCCCTTGGCACCCAGTCCATGCTCCCCACAGCATCTGCTGCCAAAGAAGCTGGGGAAGAGGCACCCAGCCTCACCTTGCCTGGGGTGTTTTCCTGCTTGTGCCTGTACCCTCCTTGTGTATCACCCACAATCTTTTCTAAAAAAGCTCAACCTCCTCTTGGAATTGATGTTAAAATAATAAAACGTTTCTATGTGCCTGCTTGCTCTTAATATTTTTTTTCTTTTTCTTTTTTTTTTCATCAAGACTTAACCACACTGGGCTAACTTATTGAGAGAGAGAGAAGCAGCACTGACTTTCCCTCAATTCTGTGGGTGCCAGATTTGAACCAGGGTCATGCACATGACAAAGCAGCACACTGTTCTACTAAACTATTTTTCCGGTCCATATTTCTTTATCTAATGTGGTGCCTTGTTAGAGGAGGAATCCAGTGGCCTCATGTCTGCTCATTGTGACTGAGCTACCTTCCCGGACAATCTGTAAGTCTGTATTTTTAGAGAAAAGACAAGATCAAAGTACTGTCCCACCATCCATGGAGCCCCATTCAAGGCTTCAGCACTCCAGGCAATTCTTTCAGAGGGAGAGCAGGAAAGACCCCAGCAAGACAGCTTCCTTCAGTGTGGTGGGGCTAGGCTCTAGCCTGGGTTGAGTATAGGGCCACGCAGGGTTCTGTTCAGGGAAGCTTTTCTGCCAGCCCTACACTGGCCTTTATCCAGGGTGCTCCCATGTAGTGGTAGGTCTCCAACTCGGGGCCTCCTACATCAAGGCTTTATCACAGCCCCCTCCTGGGTCCCTGTGTGTGTAGCAATCTTCTTTAGCTAAAGGCAAGAAACCTAAGGTCCTGTGCTTGCGTAATTGCATCGCTCAGAGGCCTCCTAGCCTCAAATGTTTCACTGTGTCCAGAGGGGGACGGAGACTAATGTTATCCTAGCACCGGTCCCCTGACCATGAAGCTCCCCACCCATTTACCATTCATGGTGCTCTCATGTGGTACAGGGGCTCAAACTCAGGGCCTTAGTATGAAGAGCTATGTTCTGCCTCTCTCCTCCAGAACAGTTACTTGTGAATCTGATCATGCCTCCCTAAGCCTGGACTTTTCTGAAGGAATGAATGTTCTGGAATACCCCCCAACCCCCATGAATCTTTCAACTCAAATCCAGGAGTCATGGGACAGAGCTATGCTTTGGGGACACTACACTGAGTGTCAGCACACTGGGAGATATGGGGAGACTAAAACCTGGTCCAAAGTGGCCTGTTGTGGCTGACAGATGGCAGTGTGGCTCTAGGCAGAGCAGGCAGCAGGGGTTTCCTGAGTGTCTGCTTCCTGTGTAACACAGTGACATCACTAGCACACTCAATGTCAAGGACTCAACTCAGGATCTCATGCTTGTGACTCATGTAGTGTAGTTTAGTCACTGCTCCACCACTCTGCTCTCTCACTGCTCAGCTGCATGCCCTGAACCACTCTCCTCCTGTTCAAGTGACTCCCCACGTGACACACTTCTCTCCCCACCAGCAGCCATGGGTACTGTCAGGGCTGAGCTCAGGTGGGGCTTTCAGATTTCTCACAAGCTTAGGTTCAGGGCTGGCAACAGAAAGTCTGGAGAAATCCTTAAGCCAGATATGGAGGGAGGTTCTGAAAAGATGGGCATTTAGGGCCTGTGGGACAAGATATCTCTGGGCTTCTGCTCTTGCACAGAGAGTTTAGGGATAGACAGTGACAAGGACAGCCATCAGTGGTCATCTGTATTGTGGGTGTCCCTCCCTTGTCCCTGCTCCCAGCCCTGCAGAAATGGCATCAGACCATCTGCACATTCATGAGTTCCCTAGAACAGGTGTAGCTATCCAGTGAGAAGGATTAGCACAAAAGAGAAGGATGATTATTGGATGATCTCACTCATAGGCAGATTTTAACAGTCAAGGACAGAAAGGGAAAACGCCAAGTAAATTTGAACTGCATTCCATGCATTGTACAAAAACAGCAAAGGATTCTGGGGAAGGAGGCAGCAAAAGGGCTGTGGGAGCTTGGAGGGATGGTTTCTGGTGCACGATGGAACAGAAGGACCTAAGTCAGGATTGAGAATGTTCTGCAGATGAGACATTGTACCCATGTGTCAACAACTGTCCTGTAAACCACTATCCAGCCAACAAAACACTAAAAAATTGGTTTAATCAACAATAAAGATGTAAGATATACATGTATATGTATATTAATAGAAATAACATAATAAGAATGTCCTTAGCATTCCTAGAATAATCAAAGTTACCTTTACTGCTCCACATTTGTTTTTGACACTAGGGATATTTCTAGGGCTCAGTGCCTGCATGATTCCACTATTCCCTGTAGCCATTATTTTTTAAATGAGACAGAGATAGTGGGAGATAGAAGTGAGAGACAGAATTAGAGGGAGAGACAGAAGGGGAGCCACCTGCAGGACTGCTCCACTGCTCATGAAGCTCCCCCTTCAGATAGGGATCCATGGCTTGAACCTGGGTAACATATGTTCTCTGTGAGGTGAGACACCACCTGGCCCCTCTGATTTATGTTTATGGCCTGGGCTCTCACGTCTCATTTCTGGTTCCATACAGTCTTCTATGTGTACATGTGTACACTCACACATATGTACATATATAAGACACACATGTACACACATGTGCAGCCATATCCTCACATACCTGTGTTTGCACAAACATAAGTGGGAGCCCTGGATGAGAGCATGTCTGACAGGAAGCAAGGAGGGGACAGTCCAGGCAGCACACTCCCAGCTTCCTTTGCACCATTCTCCACTCCAAAGCCAAAGTCTGAGCCTTCGCTTGGCGGGGGTGGGGGGAGGCTAGCACTGAATAAACTCTCAGAAACACTGAGCATCACCCCCTACAACAGGGAGACTCTCCAGCAGCTGAGCAAAGGCCTCCCAGCCCCGAGGGTGTGCCTAGCATGTGCCAGAGCAGATCAGGCCCCCTTGCAATCCCCCCTCAGCATCAAAATCAATATTTAGTGAAATACAGCCATTCTTATGAATGCCCAGAGTTGTCCAGAAAGAATCCATGAAGCACGTCCAGTACAGAGTCTTCTAAGAGTGGAAGCAGCCTAAATGCCCATCAAGAACTGACAGGCTGTTGTCTGGGAGGTGGCACAGTGGATAAATCATTGGATTATCAACCATGAGGTTCTGATTATAATCCCCGGCAGCACATGCCAGAGTGGTGTCTGTTTCTTTCTCTCTCTACCTATCTTTCTCATGAATAAATAAACAAATTCTTTAAAAAAAAAAAAAAGAGATGACAGGCTGAGGACGTTCTGGGATATGTATTCCATGGAATACTACTCTTTGACCAAAAACCATGACATTGACCTTGTGACCTCTGGGACAACATGGATGCAGTAGAGGTGACCATGCTTAGTGAAATAAGTAGACATCTGGGTTACTTCTTATTTGGGCTCTTAGAAGTCATGCTGCTGGGAGACGCGCTATAATGCAGAGGGCTAAGCGCAGGTGGCACAGAGCTCAAGGACCTGCTTAAGGATCCTGGTTTGATCTCCTGTCTCCCCACCTGCAGGGGAGTCACTTCACAAGTGGTGAAGCAGGTCTCCAGGTATCTATCTTTGTCTTCCCCTCCTCTCTCCCTCTCCATTTCTCTCTGTCCTATCCAACAATGATGACATCAACAACAACAACAATAATAACTACAACAATAAAACAACAAGGGAAACAAAAGGGAATAAATAAATATTTTTAAAATCTTTTCTTAAAAAAGAAACTATGCTGCTCCAAACTTAGGGGTGCAGACATTTTTTTGGATAGGTATTCCTCCCAACCCTCTTTCATCTGAATTTCTTGGAGTCCACAGAAGTGCTTTTGCCTACCCTGAAGATTATTTTGAGCCCCTATAAATCTGCCCTAGAAGACTTTCAGAGTTTCCTCAGCCTGGGAATCTATTTCAGCACAGCATTCTGCCTCCTGCATGAGCGACTGCGCTCTGACCAGCAGATGGTACCAAAGACCATCAGTAGAACAGCCTCCAAGGCTGGGCCTTGGTACTGTGAGTGGCATGTTCTTTGGTGGCTGGAATCTGAATAACCCTGATAATATCCACTGCTACCTTGCACCTTGCACTGTTAACACTCAGCCTGATCGCCCAGGTCACCAAGTATACTTTCTCTGGGCCTCTGCACAGCACCTTGATCTTAAAATAAGTTTTGGCACTCTGCTCCAGCAGTGTATATGACTTCCAGAGCCTCCAGACCTTTTGGTACCCTAGGGTGCCATCTGAGGCTACCTTTGAAGGGAGAAGTTACCCCCACCCCCAACCCCCACACACTACAGCCCAGAACCTCAAAGGATGAACAACAGGTCTCGAACCCTACAACAGAAAGTTTGGGTTTTTTTTTTTTTTTTTCCAACAGTGACTTTCTTGGAGCAGGGGCTCTTGGATCACATATTAAGGACTTAAAAATAGAAAGGAGGACCAGCAGTTGGCTCACCTGGTAGAATGTACACATTAACATGTATAAGGACCTGGGTTCAAGTCTCCCAGCCACCATAAGGGAGTTTCTGCAGAGGGGTGGGGTCTTCTGTGGTGGCGGAACAGTACTGTGGTATCTCTCCTTCCCTCGCTGTCTTTAATTCTCTATCTCAAGGAATAAATGGTTACTAGGAGCAGTGGAGTCATGCAGGCACTGAGCCCCAGTGATAACCCTGATGGCAGAGAGAGAGAGGGGGACAGGTAGTGAAAGAGACCGTAGCACCTCCGGTGTGGTGGGGGCTGGGCTCAAACCTGGGTTGTGCACAGGAGAAAGGAATGCACTATCCGAATGAGCTATTTTGCCTGTCTCTCTCAAAGCCCCCACCCTAACTTTGTTTCTTTCTTATATTTATATAAAATTTCATGTACATATATTTTATGTATATATATATTTCACATATATGTAGTTTATATTTCTTTCAACATTTATTTACTTACATTATGTTTTAAATTTCATTTTTGAGGAATTAATGTTTCACCTTCAACAGTAAATAGCTTGTACATGCATAACATTCCCCATTTTCCCATATAACAATACAACCCCCACCAGGTCCTCTGTTATCCTTCTTAGACCTGTATTGTCCCCACCCCCACCCCCCCAGAGTCTTTTACTTTGTTGCAATACACCAATTCCAGTTCAGGTTCTACTTGTGTTTCTTTTTCCGATCTTGTTTTTCAACTTCTGCCTGAGAGTGAGATCATCCCATATTCATCCTTCTGTTTCTGACTTATTTCATTTAACATGAATTTTTCAAGGTCCATCCAAGATTGGCTGAAAACAGTGAAGTCACCATTTTTTATAGCTGAGTAGTATTCCATTGTCTATATATACAACTTGCTCATCTGTTTTTGGACACCCGGGATGTTTCCAGGTTTTGGCTATTACAAATTGTGCTGCCGAGAGCAATGCATACACAGATCTCTTTGGAGGGGTGTTTTGGCTTCCTTAGGATATATCCCCAGGAGAGGAATTGCAGGATCATAGGGTAGGTCCATTTCTAGCCTTCTGAGAGTTCTCCAGACTGTTCTCCACAGAGGTTGAACCAATTGACATTCCCACCAGCAGTGTAAGAGGGTTCCTTTGACCCCAAACCCTCTCCAGAATTTGCTGCTGTAACCTTTTCTGATGTATGACATTCTCACAAGAGTGAAGTGGCATCTCATTGTTGTCTTTATTTACATTTCTCTGACATTCAGAGACTTGGAGCATTTTTTCATGTCTTTCTCAACCTTTTGGATCTCTTCTGTGGTGAATACTCTGTCCAAGTCTTCTCCACATTTTTGGATGGGGTTATTTGTTGTCTTGTTGTTGAGTTTGGCAAGCTCTTTATATATGTTGGTTATTTAACTCTTGTCTGATGTATGGCATGTAAAGATCTTTTCCCATTCTGTGAGGTGTCTCTTGGTTTGGTAGTGGTTTCTTTTGCTGTGAAGAAGCTTTTTAATTTGATGTTGTCCCATAGGTTTATACTTGTCTTAGTGTTCTTTGTAATAGGATTCATTTCATTGAAGATGCCTTTAAAATTTATGCAGAAAAGAGTTCTGCTACTATTTTCCTCTAAGTATCTGATAGTTTGTGGTCTAACCTCCAAGTCCTTGATCCACTTGGAATTTATATTTGTATTTGGTGAAATACAATGGTTCAGTTTCATTCTTCTGCATGTTTCAACCCATTCTTTCCAACACCATTTGTTGAAGAGACTTTGTTTTCTCCATTTAATAGTCTGGGCCCCTTTGTCAAGGATTAGATGTCCATAGGTGTGGGGCTTATTTACTTACATTATTTATTTAATCTGATAGAATAAAGAGAAATCGAGAAGGAGGGGCCACGTGGTGGCACATGTGGTTGAGCACACATGGTATAGCACAAGGACCCAGGTTCGAGCCCTCAGTCCCCACCCGCAGGAGGAGTGCTTTGCAAGTGGTGAAGCAATGTTGCAGGGGTCTCTCTGTCTCTTCTTCTCTATCACCCCCTTCCCTCTCGATTTCTGGCTGTTTCTATCTAGTCAATAAAATAAAGATAATAAAAAAACTAAGAATAAATTGAGGGAGGAGAGATAGAGAGAACCTATATCACTGCTTCACCACTTATGAACCTTTCCCCTGACAGGTGGTGACAGATTGGGTCCTTGTGCATAATAACACCTGTACTTGACCAAGTGCACCAACACTCAGGCCCCAGTATCTCATATGTGTTTGTGTGAGTGTGTGCCTGTGCATGTGTGTGTGTGTGTACAATTCATATATGTGTATTCAAGAGGGATTTCATTATTTATCCATTTATATTATTTTTTAATTTTTTAATATTATTTATTTCCTTTGTTGCCCTTGCGGCTTTTTATTGTTGTAGTTATTCTTGTTGTTATTGATGTCATTGTTGGATTCAACAGAGAGAAATGGAGAGAGGAAAGCAAGACAGAGAGAGGGAGAGAAAGATAGACACCTGCAGACCTGCTTCACCACCTGTAAAGCAACTCCCCTGCAGGTAGGGAGCCTGGGGCTGGAACCAATATCCTTCCTCTGGTCCTAGCACTTTGTACCATGTGCGCTTAACCCACTGCACTACAGCCCTACTCCCTATCCATTTATTTTTAAACAAAGCACTGCTCAGTTCTGACTTTTGGTTGTGCTGGGGACTGTACCTGTACCTCAGAGCCTCAGGAGTGAAAGCCTTTTTGCATAACCACTGCAATGTCTCCTCAGGCTCCTAACTCCCAGAGTCTTGGTCACCAGACAAAACCTTCAGACCAACTGGGACCAGAGGGCTGAATAGTGGGCCAGTGTGGCCTACAGTTGAACCCTTTATTACAGAATGTCTGGCCAGCTGTCATGTGGGTCCACTGTCAGCCCTGTGTCACAGTGAGGCAGAGTTTGGGCCACTTAATTGCAGCCACACATGGCCAGTGGGAGGCATAAAGGTGATGGGCCCTGGTGTGCACCCCCCACACTCTCCCCATGGATTCCCTGGCAAGTACCACCAGTGCAAAACCAGGAAGTGCTGGGAAATTGTGAGCATGTGGTTGGGCTTGACTTGAGGGGAGATCCATCCTCTCCCTGCCTCTCAAACCACCCTACATTCCTGATACTATGGCCTGTTCTTTTATTATCTACATATCAATTTTCTGCATTGTCTTACAAATGATTAAAGGTCTCCTTCCGAATTCCCCACAAGATATAGCTAATCCTAAGAGTTGATCCCCTAGCAGGGTTTCCACCAAGCAGGTTGCGATCAGCAGATGCAATATTATTTGATATGAATTGGGAGAGGCATGCAGGAAAGTGGGTCCTATCCTAAGGTTCCAGGACTGGTGGAAATATAGGCTCTATAGTGGAGATGTGAGGTTCCTGCTGTTTTAGGGTTCAAAAAGACAATGGATAGTTATTGTTATCATCACATTATTTGGTAATGGGGTTAACAAACTCTTTTGTTAGGGTTTTCTGTATAGAACCCAGTATATTGTTTATAGCTGTGCCACTGGTTGCTTTTGATCTACTTGGTCTAGGCTTTTGAGAGAGTCCGCAAATCAAATACACAGCTTATATATTAAAAAGACTCAGTCTGTTTTAAATTACGAGGAGTGTACATAAATACCATTCCCACCACCAAAAGACTGTGCCCCATCCCACCCACCCACACCCACCCCCACCAACCCAGGAAGCAGCATGTGTACCCCTCACCACAGGGTTTTTACTTTGGTGCCCTACTTTCAATTTAGTCAGATCCTGCTTTTAGTTTCCCTTTCAGATCTTCTTTCTCAACTTCTGTTGATGAGTGGGATCATCCCATACTCATCTTTATCTTTCTGACTTATCTCACTTAACATAATTCCTTCTCTCTCTGTCCAAGATGGGTCAGAGAAGGTGGGTTCATTGTTCTTGATAGCTGTATAGATTTCCACAGCTTTCTCGCCACTCATCTGTTGTTGGGTACCTGGGTTGCTTCCAGATTTTAGCTATTATGAATTGTGCAGCTATGAACATAGGAGTACACACCTCTTTTTGGTTGGGTGTTATGGAGTCCTTGGGGTATAACCCTAGGAGAGGAATTACTGGATCATATGGAAGGTCTATGTCTAGCCTAGTGAGAGTTCTTCATACTGCTCTCCACAGAGACTGGACCAATTTACATTCCCACCACAGTTTTAAACCAGAGTTCTGCTCAGCTCTGGTTTGTGATGATGCTTGAGATTGAACGTGGGAACTCAGAATCTGAAACATCCAAATCTTTTGCATAACTACTGTGCTATCTTCCTGACCTCCTCCTCTCCCTTGTTTTTTTTTTTTTTTTTTTTTTTTTTTACTCGGGAGTTTTACATTTGACAGTAAATACAATTTGTTGTACATGCATAACATTTCTCAGTTTTACTTATAACTATACAACCCCCACCAGGTCCTCTGAATCCTTCTTGGACCTGTATTTTCCACAACCCCCCACCCAGCCCAGAGTCTTTTAATTCCTGTTCAGCTTCTACTTACATTTTCTCTTCTGATCTTGTTTTTCAACTTCTGCCTGAGAGTGAGATCATCCCGTATTCATCCTTCTGTTTCTGACTTATTTCACTTAACATGAGTCCTTCAATGTCTATCCCAGATTGGCTGAAGACAGTGAAGTTACCATTTGTTATAGCTAAGTAGTATTCCATTGTGTATCTAGACCACCACTTGCTCAACTTGTCACTCATTTGTTGTTGGACACCTGGGTTACTTTCAGGTTTTGGTTATTACAAATTGTGCTCCTAAGAACATATGTGAACACAGATGTTTTGTATGGGTGTGTTGGGTTCCTCAGGATATATCCCCAGGAGAGAAATTGCAGTATCATCGGGTAAGTCCATTTCTAGCCTTCTAAGAGTTCTCTAGACTCTTCTCCACAGAGGTTAAACCAATTGACATTCCCACCAGCAGTGCAGGAATGTTCCTTGGTCCCTACAACCTCTCCAGCATTTGCTGCTGTTACGTTGTCATTTAAAAAAAATTTTTTTTTAGTTATATAAAAGGAAACATTGACAAAACCATAGAATAAGAGGGATACAGCTTTTCACAGTTCCCACCACCATACCTCCAAATCCCATCCCTTCCTCTGATGCCTTTCCTCTTCTTTAACCCCTTGGGAGTATAAACTCAATATCCTTGTGGGTTGCAGAAGGATAAAGGTCTGGGTTCTATAGTTGCTTTCCTGCTGGACATGGGCATTGACAAGTCAATCCATACTCCCAGCCTGTTTCTCTTTCCCTAGGAGGAAGGGTTATGGGGGAGCATAGCTCCAAGATACATTGGTGGGATTGTCTGTCCAGGGAAGTCTGGTTGCATACTCCTAGCATCTGGAACCTGGTGGCTGAAAAGAGAGTTAATATACAAAGCCAAACAAATTGTTGACCATTCATGGACCTAAAGTCTGGAATAGTGCAGATGAAGAGTTGGGGGGGGGGGTCCTCCATTTTGTAGATAGCTAGTAGGCATAATTTAGTTATATTTCAAAGAGCAAAGGGCCTGTAGCTATACTAGTGTTTTCTTTTTTGTTTTTGTTGTTGTTTTTGCCTGAGTCTGAAATCTGATATGCAGGAGGATCCTAATTATTGTCTGGGGAGATGATGTCATGGCTGGTAAAAGGATCAGAAAGCTGGATTAGGGAAGAGAGTACCTCCCTAATACGGGACAAGGCTATAAATATTACTCAAACTCCAGCGATGTTATGTTGTCTGGGGCCCATAATTAGCTTAGTTGCCTGTGTGACCTCTTCATTCCTCTAGATCTGATCTCACATTCTGTGGGCATGACAGGAGTGCTGTTACTTTTTCTGATGTATGGCATTCTCACAGGAGTGAAGTGGTATCTCATTGATGTCTTTATTTGCATTTCTCTGACAATCTAACACTTGGAGCATTTTTTCATGTGTTTCTCGGACCTTTTGGTTCTCTTCTGTAGTGAATATTCTGTCCATTTCCTCCCCCCATTTTTGGATGCGGTTATTTATTTTCTTGTTTTTGAGTTTGGAAAGCTCTTTATATATTCTGGTTATTAGCCTATTGTCTGATGTATGGCCTATAAAGATCTTCTCCCATTCTGTAAGGGCTCTCTTGGTTTGGTAGTGGTTTCCTTTGCTGTGCAGAAGCCATTTAATTTGATGTAGTCCCTTAGGTTTATACTTGCTTTAGTCTTCTTTTAGTTGGATTAGTTTCACTGAGGATGTCTTTAAATTTTATGTGCAAAACATTTTTGCCAATATTTTCCTCTGTCTGATAGTTTGTGGTCTAACCTCCAAGTCCTTGATCCACTTGGAATTTACTTTTGTGTTTGGTGAACTATATCAGTTCAGTTTCATTCTTCTGTATGTTTCAACCCATTCTTTCCAAAACCACTTCTTAAAGAGAGTCTGTTTTCCCCATTTAATAGTCTGGGAACCTTTGTCAAAGATTAGATGCCCGTAAGTGTGGAGGTTTACATCTGGGCTCTCAATTCTATTCCACTGGTCAGTGTGTCTATTCATGTTTCAGTACCAAGAATTTTTTATGATAGTGGCCCTATAATACAATTTGAGATCTGGGAGGATGATGTCTCCAGTCTTGTTCTTTCTTCTCAAGACTGTTTTTGTAATTCTAGGTCTTTTCTGGTTCCAGATAAACATTTGTAGCATTTGCTCTATTCTCTTAAAAATGTTTTTGGGATCATGATGGGGATAGCATTAAATTTGTATATGACTCTGGGGGGCTAGTATATAAATTTTGATGATGTGAATTCTTCCAACCCATGAACATGGAATGCCTTTCCACTTCTTGGTGTCTTTTTTTATTTCCTTGAGTAGTGACTCATAATTTTTAGTAAGCAAGACTTTCACTTCTTTCATTAGATTTATTCCTAGATATTTTGTGAATTTTTTTTGTTACTATAGTAAAAGGCCTGATTTATAGGGCCAGAACTTCCAACACTATGTTGAATAGTACGTTAGAATCATAAAAGCTGGAAGGAAGTATGCCAGTGTCTTCAATATTTTGGAAGACTTTTAAAGTGTCTTTCCACTTCTTGGTGTCTTTTTTTATTTCCTTGAGTAGTGACTCGTAATTTTTAGTAAGCAAGACTTTCACTTCTTTCATTAGATTTATTCCTAGATATTTTGTGAATTTTCTTTGTTACTATAGTAAAAGGCCTGATTTATAGGGCCAGAACTTCCAACACTATGTTGAATAGTACGTTAGAATCATAAAAGCTGGAAGGAAGTATGCCAGTGTCATCAATATTTTGGAAGACTTTTAAAAGTAGAGGTGTTAGTTCTTCTTTGAATGTTTTGTAGAATTCATTTGTAAAACCATCTGGACCAGGACTTTTATTTTTGGGAATGTTTTTTGACAACTGTTTCAAATTCACTAGCTGTGATGGGCCTGTTCGTGTTATCTACTTCCATTTATTTAATTTTGGAAGTTTGTAGGTATGTAGGAAATTGTCCATTTTCTGCAGGTTCTCTAGCTTGGTGGCATATATTTATTCATAAATGCCTCCACATGATGTCTTGAATTTCTGCGGTGTCTTTGTGATATCTCTTTTTCATTTATGATCCGATTTATTTGGTTCTTCTCCCTTTTCTGTTTTATGAGTCTGGCTAAAGGCTTGTCAATTTTGTTCACTCTTTCGAAGAACCAACATTTGTTTTCATTGATCTTTGTGTCATTTTCTTATTTTCAATCTTATTTATTTCTGCCCTAATTTTAATGATTTCTTTCCTTCTGTTTGCTTTAGAGTTCCTTTGATTTTCTTCTTCTAGGTCTTTAACATATGCAATCAGGTTGTTTATTTGTGCTTTTTCTTGTTACCTTATATGTGCTTGTGTGGATAAGAACCTTCCACTCAGTATAACAATACCTGTGTTCCAAGTATTTTGATAGCTCATGTCTTAAATTTTATTGACCTCTCAAAACATCTTGATTTCTTCCTTGATTTTCTCTTGTTAAGTAATGTACAGCTGAGATTCCACACTTTGGGACACTTACTAATCTTATGTTGATTGTTAAGTGTTAGTTTAATTCCACTGTGGTCTGAGAAGATCCTTGGGAAGATTTCAATGCTCTTGAATTTGCTGATGCTGTCTGTGTGGCTTAATATATGGTCTATCTTTGAGAATGACACATGGGAATTTGAGTAAAATGTGTACTCCAGTTTCATGGGGTGAATGACTCTGACAATGTCCAATATTTTTTTTATCTATCTCCTCATTTAGCTCCCTTATGTCTTTATGGTTTTCTGCTTGGGTGATCTGTTAAGATGAAAGAATGGTGTCTGAAGTCCCCTACTATGAATGTGTTGCTGTTAATACATTGCTGTGGCTCTTTCAGTAGATGTTTGATGTATTTAGATGTCTTCTCATTGGGTGCATAGATATTAGTAATTGTTCAGTACTCTTGATTGACCAATCTACTGACCATTAATTAGTGTCCATTCCTATCTTTTTAAATTTTATTTATTTTA
This sequence comes from Erinaceus europaeus, assembly GCF_950295315.1. Classification (NCBI taxonomy): domain Eukaryota; kingdom Metazoa; phylum Chordata; class Mammalia; order Eulipotyphla; family Erinaceidae; genus Erinaceus; species Erinaceus europaeus. The sequence continues at coordinate 50,268,752 of NC_080178.1, read as the reverse complement.
AAATCCATCATGTCAGATATAAGAATAGCTGTTCCTGCCCCTTTTTGTGGACCATTGGCTTGTATGATAATTATCCATCCTTTCACTTTAAGTCTGTGTTTGTCTTGTTGAGTTAGGTGGGTTTCCTGTAGACAGCAAATTGCTGGGTTGTATTTTATGATCCATCTTCCTACTCTGTGTCTTTTCATAGGTGAATTCAGGCCATAGACATTTACTGATATCAAAGATTGAAGATATTTTAATGCCATTCTTGTAGAGTTTTAGAGTGTTCTGATATAAGTCTTATTTATGGTGGTCTGAATGTTTATAGGAGGCCTTGCAGAACTTCTTTCAGGGCAGGCTTGGTGATAGTTGATTCTTTTAACTGTTGCTTGTCTGAGAAGGTTTTGATGCCTCCATCTAGTCAGTTTAGTTTGAATGACAGTCTAGCAGGATACAATAGTCTTGGTTGAAAGCCTTTCTCCTTGAGCACTTAATAGATATCTTGCCATTCTATTCTGGCCTGTAGTGTTAATGTGGAGAATTAAGCTGCTAATCTTATGGGACTTCCTCTGTAGGTGACTCTGTTTTTCTCTTGCAGCCTTCAGAATCCTTTCTTTATCCTTAATCCTTTCCATTTCTAAATATGATGTTTCCTGGTGTCTTTATGTCTGGGTTAATTCTGTTTGGGAACCTCTGGGCTTCTTGAATCTTTATGTCTTTGATGTTGTCTAGACTAGAGAAGTTCTCACCTATTATGTCCAGAAGAATGCTTTCTTCCCCTCTCTCTCTTTCTTCCTTAACTAAGCCAATAATGCATATATTGTTTCCTTGAAAGTCATACCATAGGTCTCTGTTGTTGTTTTCAATATCTCTTAATGTCTTTTTGAGATCTCTTACTTCTTTTTTAGTCATCTCTAATTCTTCCTTGATACTGCTAATTCTGTCTTCAGCCTCATTTATTCTATTCTCCCTCCCCTATACTGTTTCTGGAGTTCTCTTATTTTGTTACCCTGTTCTGATGCTGTTTTAGCTTGTTCAGTTTGTTGTGTTCTTAGCTCAACTATTTCAGTTGTTGGTTCTCTAATAACCTTGAGATAATTCGTGTTTTTTCCAGGGTCTCATTTGGTGTTTCAGCATTTCTGATTACAATTCTTTCAAACTCTTTACTCACTCAGGTGAGTATTTCCTTAACTAGTGTTTGAATGTTGACCTCATTATTTTGTGATCCAACCTTTGGGGGACTTTTAGTTGGACTCTTGTCCTCATTCATTTCTCCAGTATTTCTTCTTGTTGGTTTAACCATTTTATATATGTTATGAGGTCCCTCTCTCAGTAATTTTCAAATTACGGATCACTCTTGCCTGTACTGACTTGTGTCTAATTAAGGTAATTACAGGGTTCACAGTTGTGCAAATTGACCGTTGTTTCAATAGTATTTTAATCCCTGAGTTGGAAGTAAGTGGCTTAAAAGCCTCTTTTGTTCTTTCTCTTCCCTGTAGGCTATAGGAGCCTGAGTGCTTTTAAACTTTAAGTAGGCTTCTTTGCTTATTCACTGACTCCTGATCAAGAGATAAAGCAGGGTGTGACAAAGATAATCCAGTAGTTTTGCAAAGAGACATTCATAGTCCCACCACTAAGTCACAAAGGTAGAGATCTTCTGCTGAGTTTTGTCATTAGTTCTCTGTCCCCTGGTGTCAGCACACTGCCTCTATGCTGCTGCTCCAGATTCTGAGGGCAGTAACAATGGAGATACACACTTGCATTTGGTGAGTCTCAGGAGAGTCCTCTCCTCCCTTCAACCATTTCTTTGTTGGTGAAACAGAGTGGATGTGTTGTCTTAACTGGTAAACTGCCACTTACCTGTTAAAATGGTAAAGTGTTAAACTGCCACTTAAACTGGTAAACCAGCCACTTAATCTCTCCTTAGGCTCATCTCTGTCCACGAGCCATACATGTTTGTACTCACCAGTGATTTGGTGGGTTCCTGAAGTTAAAGTCATTCAATTGTCATGTGGTTCCAGGAGTCTCCTGTGGTATTCCTAGTTGACCCAGGAGAGGAGAGGAGAGAAACATAGTTGCTATTGTTCTGTAGCCCAACCTCCAGAAGTGTTCCCCTTCTCTTCTTATTTTTCCACCAAGATCATCACTGGAGTTTGTTTCCCACATGACAGTATTGCTCCCAGTGAGAGAAAAGGAGGCAGGGAGGGAGAGAGAGAGAGAGAGAGAGATAGAGAGAGAGTGAGAGAGAGAGAAAGAGAGAGAAAGAAAGAGAGAGAGAGAGAGAGAGAGAGAGAGAGAGTAATCTCTTGTACTGCTTCACTGTTCATGATGTTTGGGTCCTTGAGCCTGATAACCTGTATGATCTAATGTCCATGCAACCATATGAACTCCATACATTTGCAATTTAAACATTTACTATATCTGCCCCAGGTCTTTGTTAGCTTATTCTGTGGAGAGAGTCTGAAACTGTGACTCACAAAAGTGCTCTGTCCTATTCCATCTTCCACTTGCTGGTTGTATTATTTAGAAAGCTCTTTACATGTTTAATTTCATTTTCTTTTTTTTTCTCCAGTGTTCTTGCTATGGCTGAATGCATACATGTGATAGAATCAAGATATGGAGAGAGACTACGAGTGAGACAGACAGAAAGAGGGGTGACACCATGGCACTGATCCATTGCTCATGAAACTTCCCTCTTTTTCTTTATTTTTGTTTCTTTTTTTAAATACCATTTATAGAATGAAACACTTACAAGATCATAGAAAAAGGGAGGTACAATTCCCAATGCCAGATCTTCATATCACACCCCGTCTGTTCATAGCTTTCCTATTCTTTAACTCTGTGGGAGTGAGTATGGCCCCAAGGTCATTGTGGGGTGTAACTGCTTCCCTGCTGAATATGGGCATTGACAGGTTGATCCATACTCCCAGCCTGTCTCTTTCTTTCCTTAATGGGTCAGGTTTCTGTGGAAATGGGGCTCCAGTAAAAATTGCTGGGGTTGTCTTCCCAGGGAAGTCCTGTTGGCATCATGTTAGCATCTGGAATATTGTGACTGAAAGAAGAGGTAACATAGAAAGCCATACAAGCTTCCATCTTGTAGGTGCTCCCATGTGGTTTCCAGAGGCTCAAACATACATCCTTGTACACAGTCACAGATATATTCAGTAATGTAATACTCATTTCCCTGAATGTGGCCATGGTCTCCAAGGTATATGGCCTCTGGTATATGGGCCAAAATTCTTTTTGGGGGACAGAACAAAGGAGTTCTGGCTTCTTTAACTGCTTCTCTCTATGTTATGTATGTTGCCTGGCCTGGCATCTCTCTCTCTCTCTCACTCTCGCTGTCTCTCTCTCCTGTCTCTGCTCTCTCCTCCTGTATGGCCTGTACAGAGGAGGTGCCCTGAGCTAGAAGCATCCCTGCTGTCCTCAGAGCCTTATGCCCAGTTTTGGGGGGATTATCTGCTTGTTGTTACCCACATGTACCATCACAGGCAGGCACTGGCGTGGGGAAATGATCCCACACAGTCTGTATAGCACCAGCTTGCCCACAGGGATGCCCATGCCTTAGAAGCGCAGGCCAAATGGTTGCTTGCTTTAAGGTTATTTCACTCAAACTTCACACATATACTTCACCTTTTGATCACAAAGGAAGAACACATCCTGTCACACACTGAAAAGCCCCCAAAAGCTTATTTCCTGGTTTACTTTGATGTCCTTAATTTACATCAAGCCTTGTTCTTCCTTCTCTATCTCACCTTACTGGTTCAACCCCTATTCTTCTTTCAGATGCCTTTGGATAATTAAATTCCTGCATCAGAAGACTGACTGTTTTGACCTTTATGTGTCACATCAACTCTTGTCATACCAACCACTTACCATAGGGGGCAAGTTGACCTTTAAGAAACCTGTGAATTCTGACATATCTGAAAAATGTTCTTTGTTTCACTTTATATAGTAGCCCCAAACAACCCCCCAGTAAATGGGTATTTGTACCAGAATTCTTCTTGAGTCCCCTTTATCATGCAGTCCCTAGAGCTGGTGTTAGGGCCTCAGTAAGCTTACCTTCTGGCTGGAGCTACCTCACATGAGCCTCAGCAGGTATGCTTCTGACCCAGTGGCCCACCCAACTTGCTTGCAAGTATAAATGAGACAGTAAGAGAAAAAGACCCTACTGGCTTGTTTTTTCCAAAGTGGATCTAGTTTACTTTTGTCCCCTCAGTCATCCATGTTTGTGTTTTGTGCTTTAGTTTTTTGTTTGTTTGTTTGTTTCCTTTTTTTTTTTTTTCTTTTAGTGGGGTGGTGTGAGACAGGTGTGGGTAGATGCTTTTAAGACCCAGTGAGGCAGCAGCCTGGGAGCCAAGGTCAAACTGCTTTCCTCCACACCCAGAGTCCCATTGCACACTGTCATTAAAGGGACAGTTGTCCATGCATTCTGAGGACAATCTTGAAGTAATTCTAAGTGGAAGGAGGGCTCTTCCCACTTTAATTTATTCAGATGCACGGCTGAATCTAGCTCACACACTCTTGGTGTCAAGAACTAGAGTTTGAGAACACAGTGAAGTACTCAGTGAGGACATGAGGTGGTGAGAAAACACGTGGCCCGGTCACAGAAAGCCAAAACAAACATGGATGACTAAGAGGACAAAAGTAAACCAGTCAAGAGAGACACTTGCAGTACTACTTTACTACTTGTGAAGTTTGGGACCACCGTGAGCTTGAGCCTGGATCCTGGCACCTGGTAATGTGTGTGCTCAGTGGGAGCACTACTGTCTGGCCCCAGGGAAAGTGCTCTCAAGTCTAGATGAAGTAGACAATGACCTTCATTCCCCATTGACCTTTCACCAGGGGGGAGAGGTCAATAGGCTCCAGGTTGCATTTTGCACTCAGTGCTCTCAGTTTGCCCAGGATCTCTGAAAAAATGCTCTGTGACTCAGAAGGTGTTTTTGTAAAGTGTGGCACTATCAAACATGAGGCCCAAGTTCCATCCGTGATATGGCAGGTCCCAGAGTGATGCTTTGATCTCTCTCTGAACTCCATAAACAAACAAACAAATGAGCATTAAAAAGAAAAAGGTTAGCATTTAAAGAAACCTCTGAGGACATTCTATTAAGAGAATGTAAGGGTAACCTGTAGGGCAGCCCCCCTGCTCCATTGCTGATAGTACAGTCTATTTACATAATCATTGTTTTTCCTGAGACCTGCCCTGCCTGCATAGTATTGATTACTCCCACTGGTTTCAACCTTCTCAACAGCTGCTCTGGAAGCTTTCAACCTTGGTGCACTTTTTTCCACCCCCTCTCCTAGCCATTTCCTTTTCCCACTTGCCACTTCCGTTTAAAGTTAAATATAAAGGAGTTGTCTCTGGTCACTAAAGGCATGACATTATGTTCCCACTCTGACACGAGTTCCCAGTCTCTCTTTCTTTCCTGAGAAGCTAGCCCGGCAGAATCCCATCGAGTGCAGTGGACTCACAGAGGGAAGGTATCTAACAATGGAGCTTGATTGACCAGTTGGTTGGTGCTGAGTCTTTGATGACCAGGCAGCCTGTACTTTTATTGAAGCCATTCTACAATGAGGCTTCACCCATGCCCTAGTACAGAACCTTTGAGAACACCTATGTCCTTTGCCGCCTCCAAGATGCTTCTCCTGACACTCCAGTCCCTGTGCCCCCACTCACAGGAGCATGTAGGGTGTTCCCTGCTTCCCCAAATACAAGCTTCCCCTTCAATATGCCAAAAAATTCCCATTCACATACATCTGAGACTTTATTTTGTGTCATATATCTATATCTATCTATCTATATATATCTCTATATATATATATATATATATATATATATATATATATATATATAAACTTATTGGCTGGGGAGGTAGCTCCACTGGCAGAGTGCAGGACTTGCACTCTTGCATGCTACTTGGGTCAGAGCAGTACTCACATGATTTCTCTCTTGCATACAAAATTGTACTTTAATAAAAGCTAGTCCATCCCTTGATTGAAACCCACATGAGTCATGACCCAGGGTAAGTGGTGCCACTCTATCCTGTCTCTTGCACCCAGCTCTCTTCTGAGAAGCATATCAGTTAGGGGGGATAAGATAGAATTCCACTGACAGACACTCTAGGGTCACTTTAGTTCCCCTTCTTTAGCTGTGGCCCAGTGTCAGTGGCTGCCAGTTCTTAGCAACATCGCCCCGCCAGATATTCGTCGGGATGCAGCATCATCTAAGTTCATTTGCCACGTCTATGCTCTACCAAACCTGCCAATATACCCGGATATGTTCGCCCACCCTGTCCAACGCTTGATGTCTCGTCACCCAATCTGGTCCCCTACGCCTCCACTGAACTTCTCTGCTCCAGACTCTTGGAAACAGAGTTGGCAGTCAGCTGAAGTAAAGAACAAACACCTCATCACAGACCCCTGCAAGCGTCAACCCGGCTTTGACCTAGCACGTTATGATTGGGCCCTCCTCAATCGCTATCAAACAGGCCATGGCCGGTATGCCACTATGTTCCATCGCTGGGGAGTCAGAGACAACCCGCACTGCCCCTGCGGCTCCAGACAGACTATGACCCACATAGTCAACGACTGCCACCTCTCCAGATTCAAAGGAGGTCTCGAAACTTTACATCAGGCTCAACCTGACACTGTTGACTGGCTACGGAAGAAGGGCAAACACTAGAAAAAGAAGAAGTGTCAGTGGCTAAGCCACAGCATCAAGCATCAGCCAGTTTTTGGTGGGCAGAACATGAAAGAAACTCAGGCCGCAGGTATTTTTTTTTTCATTTAAGCAAAAAAAAAAAAAAAATTTCCAACAAGGTTATCACTGGAACTCCATGCCAGCACAGTGAAGTCAACTGTTGCTGGCAGTATTTTTTCCTTTTCTTGAAATATAATAGGACAGGTGTTATTCTCCTCTCCTCTCCCCAGTCCACTAAGAACATCTAAGGAAACAACTTGGGTCCAAAACAAAACAGGACTAGAATGACTTTGGGAACCCACCAAACAACCAGTAAGTACAAACACATGTGGCTTGTGGACAGAGAGTAGCCTAAAGAGAGATTCCTGGAGCTGAAGCCTACATTTACTCCCAACTTGCTGGTAGCAGTCTGGCAGTTTACCAGTTGAGGCTCCACCTTCAGTCTGCTTTACTAACAAAAAGACTGATGAAGGAAAGAGAGGACTGAGGTAAGGCTCACCAAATGCAACTGTTATTCTCCATTGCTACTGACCCTCGGAGACTGGAGCAGCAACTGGGAAGCCCCATGCTGATATTGGGGTGCAGAGAACTTACTTCTCCTGTGAGCTACCAGGTTCCAGATGCTAGCATGATGCTTACCAGACTTCCCTGGACAGACAACCCTACAAATGGGTCCTGGAGCTCTACTTCCCCAGAGCCCTTCTCCACTAGGGAAAGAGAGAGATAGCCTGAGAGTATGGGTCAGCCTCTCAATTCCCATGTTCAGCAGGGAAGCACTTACAGAAGCCAGACCTTCAACCTTCTGCATCCCACAGTGACCTTGGGTCCATACTCCCACAGGGTTAAAGAATAAGAAAGCTATCAAGGGAGGGGAGGGGATACAGAGTTCTGGTGGTGATAATTGTGTGAAGTTGTACCCCTCTTATCTTATGGTTTTGTCAATGTTTCCTTTTTATAAATAAAAAAAGGTAAAAAATGAAAAGCAGGAGAATATCTATACCCTGGTGGGCTATAGGTGGAGCTGTAAAGTGAGTATATTTCCACATTGTTTTCCTGATAAATTGGGGAGAGATGGTGAATAATTGCCACAGAACTGACAGAGTATAAACAGGAAGAGTTTGGAAACTCTCTGGGCCAAGTACTTTCAGTTTGTCTCTGGCTGCTAGAAGAACTGGTGAATTGAGCCCTTTGGGGCTGGGAGTCTCTTTGCATAATCACTGTGTTACCTCTCCCCCACCCTGATTTATCTATTGGTCTGGGGAGAGTGATTAAGATAAGAAGCTTACCTATAGTTAAAAAGCCCTCAGGCTCTCATTGCCCACAGGAAGAAGAAGAACAAAAGATGCTTTAAAAGTCACTATGCTCCAACTCAGGGATTGAAATAATATAGAAACAACCGTTAATTTCCAAAATACATTACCTAGACACAAGTCAATCCAGGCATGAATTAACAGAACTTTGAAAAGTACTGAGTTAGAGACCTCAAAACATACTATGTAGCATGGTTAAACCAAGAAGAAATATTGTAGAAATGAACCAGGAAAAAAAGACCAGCTAAAATCCCACCAAAGGTTGAAGCACAGAACAATGAGGTCAACATCCAAATGATACTTAATGATTTATCCAAATGAGACTTAAGGAATTAATCACAGGAGTGAGGAAAGAGTTTGAAAGTATAGTCATCAGAAATGAGGAAACAACAAATGAGACTCTGGAAGAAAGTACTAATTATCTGTAGGTAATTTGAGAGCTAAAAGCTGAAATAGCTGAGCTAAGAACTCCACTAGCTGAATAAGCTAAAACAGTATCAGAATGGGGTAACAAAATAGTGGAACTACAGAAAACAGCAGAGGGGAGAGAGAATAGAAAAAATGAGGCTGAAGACAGAATTAGCAAAATTGAGGACAAATAAGAGAAAACTATGAAATTAGAGATGTCAAAAGAGATTTAGAGATACTGAAAATAACAGAGACCTATAGGATTACCTAAAAAGAAACAATATATGCTATATTGGCTTACCAGAGGAAGAAAGAGAGGGAGGGGAAGAAAGCATTCTTCTGGACATAATAGCTAAGAACTTCTCTAGTCTAGGCAACATCAAAGACAGAAAGGTTCAAGTAGCCCAGAAGGTGCCAAACAGAATTAACCCAGGTTTAAAGTGACCAAAACACACCATATCTAGAATGGAAAAGAATAAGTATAAATAATGGATCTTTAAGGCTGCAAGGGAAAAACAAAGAGTCACCTACAGAGGAAAACCCATAAGATTAGCAGCATACTTCTTCACACAAACACTACAGGCCAGAAGAGAATGGCAAGGCATCTATCAAGTGCTTAATGAGAAAGGCTTTTAACCAAGACTCCTTTATCCTGTTAGACTGTCAATCAGATAATACAGAGCCATAAAAACTTTCACAGGTAAGCAGTAGTTGAAAGAATCAAGGATCATCTAGTCAGACCTGAAAGGACTTCTGAAAGATCTCCCATATACAGTCAGACAAACAATAATACACCATATATCAGAACACTCTAAACCTCTACAATACTGCTATTAAAATATCATCAATATTTGATATCAGTAAATAACAATGGCCTGAATACACCTATTGAAAGACAGAGTAGGAAGATAGATCAGAAAACACAATTCAACAATATGCTTTCAATAGGAAACCCAACTAACTCATCAAGACAATCACAAACTCAAAGGGGAAAAATGGAAAATTTTCATACAATCCAATGGCCCACCAAAAAATGGCAAGTACAGCTATTCTCATAACTAACATGATAGACTTTAATATAAATAAAATTAGAAAAGATAGAGATACATATTAGTGCTCAGAGGATCGGTCAATCAAGAGGACTTAACAATTATTAGCATCTATGCACCCAGTAAGAAGCCATCTAAATATATCAAACATCTACTGAAAGAGCTAAAGAAATGTTTTAACAGAAACACAGTCTTAGTAGGGGACTTCAACACCCCAGTCTCTCAACTTGACAGATCACCCAGGCAGAGAAATCAATAAAGACATAAGGGAGTTAAATGTGGAGAGAGATAAACTAGAAATATCGGACATTTTCAGAGTCATTCACACCAAGAAACTGGAGTACACATTTTACTCAAGCCAACATGTGTTATTCTCAAGGATAGACCATATATTAGACTACAAAGACAGCATCAAGAAATTCTAGACCATTGAAATCATCCCAAACATCTTCTCAGACCACAGTAGAATTAAACTAACACTTAACAATCAACAAAAGATTAATAATAGTTCCAAAATGTAGGAGCTCAACAGTATTACTTAACAACTACTGGGTCAAAGAGGAAGAAAAGGAAGAAATCAAAATGTTTTGAGAGATCAATGAAAATGAAAAAACGAGCTATCAAAATATTTGAGACATAGCTATCACAGTACTGAGAGGGAAGTTCATAGCCATACAAGCACAGAAAAGATCACAAGAGAAAGCAAAGATAAACAGCCTGATTGCACACCTTAAAGACCTAGAAGAAGAAGAACAAAGGGACTCTAAAGCAACCAGAAGGACAGAAATCACTAAAGTTGGGGCAGAAATGAATAACATTATAAATAAAAAACCATACAAAAGATCAATGAAAATAAATGTTGGCTCTTGGAAAGAGTGAACAAAATCAACATGGCTTTAGCCAGACTCACAAAGCAAAAAAAAGGAGAAGACCCAAATAATCAGATCATAACTGAAAGAGGAGATATCACAACAGACCCACAGAAATTCAGCATATTATGCGAGGCTTCTATGAACAAGTATATGCCACCAAGCTAGAGAACCTGGAAGAAATGGATGATTTCTTAGTTACCTACAAACTTCCAAAATTAAATTAAGGGAACTAGGTAATATGAACAATCCCATGAAAGCTAATGAAGTTGAAACAGGTATCAAAAACATTCCCAAGAATAAAAGTCCTGGACCAGATGGTTTTTTTCAAATGAATTGTAAAAACCTTCAAAAAGAAATAATACCTCTACTTGAAAAAGTCTTCCAGAAGATTGAAGTCACAGGAATACTCCCTGTCAGCTTCTATGAAACCTACATCCAAAAGCAGACAGGGACACAACCAAAAAAGTAACGTACAGATCATTATTTCTGATTAACATAGATATTAAAATATTGAACAGAATTCCAGCCAGCCGGATATAGCAATATATTAAAAAGATTGTTCATTATGACCAAGTGGGGTTTATCACAGGGATGCAATTTTAGGTAAATATATGTAAATCAATCAACATGATCCATCAAATCAATAAAACGAAGACCAAAAACCACATGGTCATATCAATAGATGCGTAGAAAGCCTTTGACAAAATCCAACATCCCATAATGATCAAAATGCTACACAAAATTAGAATAACCTCCGTCCTGTGATAATGGCATACAACAAAACGGACAGCATCAACAAAAGCTTGAGAGGCTGTGGGGACAGAGGAACCCTTTTGAACTGCTGGTGGGAATGTTAATTAGTCCAGCTTCTGTGAAAAGCAGTCTGGAAAACTCTTACAAAGCTAGACATGGACCTTCCTTATGATCCAGTAATTCCTTTCCTGGGGATATACCTCAAGGACTCCATAACCCCCAACCAAAAAGATATGTTTACTCTTATTTTCATAGCAGCACAATTTGTAATAGCTAAAATCTGGAAGCAAGCCAAGTGCCCAACAACAGATGAGTGGCTGAGAAAGCTGTCGTATATATACACAATGGAATACTACGCAGCTATTAAGAACAATGAACCCACCCTCTCTGACCCATCTTGGATGGAGCTAGAAGGAATCATGTTAAGTGAACTAAGTCAGAAAGATAAAGACAAGTATGGGATGATCCCACTCATAAAAAAACGTTGAGAAATAATAACAGAAAGGGAAACTCAAAGCAGGATCTGACTAAATTTGTAGTAGGGCACCAAAGTAAAAACCCTGGGTGGAGGGTGAGGGTGGATGTTCAGCTTCATGGGGCAACGCTGAGGGGGGTTGGGATGGGACATAATATTTTGGTGGTGGGAATTGTGTTTATGTACACCCTATTATTTTGTAGTCATATAAATCACTAATATGAGAGGGGGAAAACTGATTGAATGTTTCAAATATGTTAATGCACAGACTGAATTTTTAAATGCATAGGGTGAATCTTTGATATGTTGACTCTCTTAAAAAATTAGTCCAGGGAAAACAAAAGCAACCAGAGGCATAGTTATATGCAAAACAATGTCAAAGAACATAAAATATGGTCATGGTGTGTATGATGTAGCAAATCCTAACAAAGGGATTTTTCAAAGTTAACCCAATAGCCAAATAATGTGATTATTGAAATAACTATCTCTTGTCTTCTTAAACCCTAAGACAATAGGAATCTCTCACTTCTTCTATAGAGCCTATGTTTCTCTCAATCCTAGAACTTCTGGAGTGGGGCTTATTTGCCTGCATGCTGCTCTCGAGTCATACCAAATGATATTGCATCCACCGATTCCAACCTAATCAAAGCAACGAGTACCATCTCAGCATACTTCTCATCAGACTGTGTACAGAGACATCAGGCATGGAATGCAACCTTTCACCCTCATCACTTGGGTCAAACCTTTCTTTTTATGGTATTCTCTGATTCCATTCCAGGAGGTGCACTTCCTAAGAAATATCCAAAATCTAGATATAGGCCAGGTCCCATTAGATAGAGCATATGTTCACATGTATCCTTAAATTAGGCGAAAATATATACCTGAAAGCTAAAATACACAATAGTCTGTAGTGAGTCAGTATCGAGTTCTGGTCCTTTTCCCATCCATGGCATCATCTCCCCAGACAATAACTTGGATCCACCTGCATATCAGATTTCAGTTCTCTCACTCACTCCAAAGCTAACCTTATCAAAGCAAAGACTGCAAAAGCTGAATAAGAGCAAGAGACTTGCATACTTTACTGATGTCATTTCGCCAGCTGGGGCTCTACTCAGGGAGTCCTGAGATTCCCAAACATACTTGATGGGCCTAGAACTCGAATAAATCTCCCTCTCCATTGTTACTGGTCATCTCTATCAGGAACAACAATATAGGCCCCTTTTGGGCTCCCATAGGCCCTTGCCCTCAACTTGGATCAAAAATGGTAGAGAATGTTCCATCCAATGAAGGGGGGATGGACAACATACTCTATGCTACACCTGCGGAAGATGGGTCAATATTGGGGCATCATGGAATGTTCCTACTCATGACCACAGTATGTGAACTCAGGTCTAGAGGGTTGTAGAGGTCATACAGGCTCCTAAGCTAATTATGGGCCCCAGATCACATCAAATCAATGGGGTTTATAGTCAACAATATTTATACCCCTGTCCCATATTTGGGAGCTACTGTCTTCCCTGATCTAGCTTTCTGGTCCTTTTCCCATCCATGGCATCATCTCCCCAGACAATAACTTGGATCCACCTGCATATCAGATTTCAGGCTCAGGAAAAAACAAACAAACAAAAGAAAATAACTAGTATATCTACAGGCCCATTGAAATATAACTAACATAAGCCTACTAGCTATCTATAAAACGGAGGACCCCCCTCCCAACACTTCAACTGCACTATTCCAGCCTTCAGGTCCATGATTGGTCAACAATTTGTTTGGCTTTGTATGTTAACTCTCTTTTCAGCTACCTGGTTCCACATGCTATCAGGATGCGACCAGATTTCCGTGGACAGACAACCCTACCAATCTGCCTTGGAGATCTAATTCCCCAGAACCCTTCCCCACTAAGGAAAGAGAGAGGCAGACTGGAAGTACAGATCAACCTGTCAACGCCCATGTTCAGCAGGGAAGCAATTAATGAAGACAGACCTTCCACTTTCTGCATTCTACGATGACCTTGGGTCCATACTCCCAGTGGGTTAAAGAATAGAAAAGTTATCAGGGGAGGGGATGGGATACAGAGTTCTGGTGGTAGGAATTGTGTGAATCTGTACCCCTCTTATCCTATGATTTGTCAATATTTTCTTTTTTATAAGTAAAAAATTAAAAAAAGAAAAAGTCAAAGACTTGGAGCAGGTTGCTCTCTTTGTTCGCAGCTTCATTTTGGCAGAGGTGCTCCAGGTATCCACCATCGCTACTTCTCTCGGGAACAGAACACGTGTGACTCTGCTAGCCGGTAAACTTTTAGACCCCTCTAGAGCCATGAGCAACTTTTACCTCAGCTGATAATGGTTTATCTTATGGGACTGACCTTTTTATAACTATACTCAGACTTTATGGACCTAGTGTACTCTTAACCCCTGATGATAATCGTTTATTTTCCATATCTAAATATATGTCCCAGGCTTTTTAATGCTCTAATAAACCTTATATTGTTTAAATTCATTATATTAATATATTAACAATTTATATTTGGTTAGAGGCAGAAATTGTGAGGCAAGGGCAGACACAGAAAAAGACAGAAACCTACAGCACTGCTTCACCACTCTGAAGCTTTCCCTGCTGCAAGTGGTTCCAAAGGCTTGAACCGGGTTCCTTGTGCACTATAATGTGGGCTCTTACCTAGGTGTGCCATCACCTGTGGCCCTGCACTTCTTTTTAAAGATTTATTAATGTGAAGATAGGGAATCACTCAGACACACCCATTGATGAAACTGAACATAGGACCTCACATCTGAGACTCTAAGCCTTTTTTATTGTGCCACTGAGTACTGAAATATTGTGCAGCATAAAGAAATACAAAGGGTATTTGGATTAGTACTTGGATCCAGGCTCCAATATTTGGTCCTATATAAAGACTTGGGAGCGTCCTTCTGGCTGATGTCCTCCTCTGCAAGAAAAAGGAAATGGCCTCCAGCAGGTGGTGAAGTGCTAGAACCTGGGCCCTTGAACCTCCAGCATCTGCTGGACAAGATCCCTCCCTGCCTGGCCTGGCATCCCTATGACTTGTCAATGGTTCCGGCTTCCTGCAGGCTGACACAGGGTCGCCGCCATGTTTGGCTGCTTAGAGGCTGGGAGACTGGTGAGGACGGGTGAGGGCATGAGCCCAGGCTGGTTGGGGAGCAGGCAATGCCTGCCTGAAGCCAGGTCACTGCAGGCACATCTTGGACCATTGCTTGCTGCCCTCTCCTGGAGCTTGGACTGAGGTTCCACCCAACCCAACCCCACCCCCCATCGCCTGTGTAGGTCAGTAGCAGGGCTCCTTGTAAGGGCTCCAGAAAGGATGCCTGCTGTTCTAGATTGTGTGACACGGGCGAGGTCACCCCCTGAAATGGTCAGGAATAATCTGGAGGTGCAGCCTGGCTTGCCTTCTTTGAAGCCACCTGGAAGTGTCCCAGAGTTCTGCTTTCTTGCTGCTGTCCAATGTTGCAGTTGCTTTGTTGAATGGTGTTAAGGATCACAGCAGCGCGGCTTCCTCCTATGTGCTGGGCTTGGCCTCGAACATGGGTCCTCCACACGGCAAAGCTCTGTACTATCCGAGTTATCTGTTTCACAGCCTCCTTGGATACTTATAAATCTGTTTTTTATTTAAAGATTTCCTTCACTCATTGATCTCTTAAAGTTAAAGACTTATTTTAGATCACTAAGGTTTACACTTTACTGGTATACATGGACTATTAGATTAACCAAGGTTATACATAGTGTACTGATCGTATTTGATTATACTTGCTATTAGAGCTTACAGATGTTCTGTAAAGGTTATAGAAACTTAGGTGACATTTTCTAAGAGGAGTTAAGAATAACTTTAAAAAGTAAGTAAAGTGGGGACCGGGTGGTGGCGCACCTGGTTGAGTGCACAAAGCACCATGCTCAAGGACCAAGAATGTGCCCCCCAACACCCCCCCCCCCGCCGTGGGGAATGTTCTGCAACTGGTGAAGCAGGTCTGCAGGTGTCTGGCTTTCTCCTCTATCTCTGTCTGGCAGCTGCTTAGATTTGTCATGAATGGGAAGCCAAGTGCCATCTTCAAAATTTCAGGTCTTCAATCAGGACAGAACGGAACATTGAAAAAGTCTTCTAATTGGTGAACTGTTTTCTTAGGAAAAGACTTCCTTTGCTCCTCATATTAACACCTTCTGCCCCTGGGGAAAACCGCTCAAAATGTTCTCTTTGTAAAGGGATTTTCCTGATTAATGGATGTATACTGAATAGGAGAGGACAATGAAATAGCTCACTCTGATAATGCACTGCATTGCCTTTTGCATGGACCAGGTTTGAGCCCAGCCCCCACTCCTTTGAAGGAAACTCCAGTGCTCTGGTCTCCTTCACTTTCTTTGCCTTTACCTCTTTGTCGAGAAAAAGGGGGGGGAGAGAATAAATATATGTCAGGTTTTTAAATATTTTATTAATTTTATTTTTGAGAGAGTTGCAGAGAGATAGAGAAACACCACACCAGTGCACTGCCCATCTCTGGCTTATGGTGGTGAGGGGGATTGAACCTGGAACTTCAGAGCTTCAGGCATGAGAGTCTCTTTGCATAACCATCTTGCTATCTACATCCACCCTGTATGTCAGTTTTTTTTTTTTTAAGTTGAGCAACTAGACTCTCATGCAAGAAATTTTGAGTTCAAGCCTTGGCATCTCATGCCAGAGTGATGCTATGGTTCTCTCTCTGTCTTCCTCTATTCCCCCATAGCCTCTATCTTACTAATAAATACATTATTTTGCTTTTTTTAAAGAAAAGTACAGAAATAGAGTTGATTTCCATTTAACATCCTCCAAAAATAATAAATATTTTAAAGTATTAATATAAAATCATGGGTATATGTTATGTATGGACATATGTATTCCTAGCCTCTGGTATACTTTCTGGGTCTGTTGGACCATTTACACATTTTTCCTTTTTGTTTAAATGGAAGATACCAGCATTTTAGGAATTTATATGCAAGGAGACTCAGTAATACAGTGTCTGCTTTCTTTCTTTTTCTTTTTCTTCTTCTTCTTCTTTTTTTTTTTTTTTTTTGCTTTATTTTAGTTTTCTTATATTTGGTAGGACAGAGAGAAATTCTGAGGGGGGAAGAAAGACACCTGCATCTCTGCCTTACTACTCCTCTGCCCCCTGCAGTTCAGGACTGAGAACTTGAACCTGGGTCCTTGTGTATGGTCATGTGCTACCACAGAGCCCCTGATGTGTATATTACTTAACTCTGCACTGAACGTGTTAGTTGTCGTGGGTTAAGAAGCTCTGTTGATAGAATTGCAGTTGGTAGCAGGTCCTGAATTAATCTACTGTGACTTTCAGTTTGACTGAGAAGGTTATTTGTAACACTTGGATTCTGAAAAGGAATTTTATGATGATTTTCTTTTCTAGTTAATGGTAGTTAAACTCTGATAAAGCTCATTGGCTATGATACTCCCACAGCTCAATGTTTGATGAAATTGCATCTTTATTTTTACATCTGCACTCACTTCTTTACTCTTTCATTTATTTATTTGTTGTATAGAGACAGAAACTGAGAGGGAAGGGAGAGATAGAGAAGAGGAGGGAGGGAACATCTTCAGCACTAGCATCTGCAGCACTGCTTCATCACTCATGATGCTTCCCTCCCTGCAGCAGCTGGGGAACAGAGGCTTGAACACAGACCCTTCTGCACTGTCATAGGCACTCTACTGCTGTGCCACCACCCAGCTCCTGAATTACATTTTCAGACTGATGCGGGAATAGTCTGGGAATGATGATTCAAAACTAGGATGAGGGGGCAAGTGCTAGCACACCAGGTTAAGCGCACATAGTGTGAAGCACAAGGACCCGCACACTAATCCCAGTTCAGTTCCTTGCAGGGGGGTTGCTTTGCAAGCGCTGAAGCAGATCTTCAAATGTCTGTCTTTCTCTCCTCTTCTCTACCTTCCCCTACTCTAACAACAATAACAGCAGCAACAACAGCACTGAGCCCCAGCTATAACCCTGGAGGCAAAACCAAAAGCAAACTAACAAAAAACTGGGATAGGTGGGCCTGGGAATGTACCTATTTTGCCATATGATTCACTCAGATTCGAGATCTGTCCCACAGTACTGAGGGAAGCTTCAGCTACTGCTGCTGTGGGGTCTGTCTGGCTCTCTCTTCCTGTTTTGAAATAGTAAAACTTTCATTTTATATTTTCCAGTTTAGTACCATACTGGTTTTTTGTATTGCTTATTTCTGGGATTTCACCATTCTCTGACAACCTTCTTTTTATCTTTTTCGCTGACAGAAAGAGCAGGGCAGAAACAAAGTGGAGGAGGAGGTGGAGAGGAGAAAGTGAGAGACAGACAGACCCCACAGCACTCTCTGAAGCTTCCCTTAGTGCTTGGGACAGATCTCGAATCTGAGTGCATCATATGACCAAGCAGGTACCTTCCCAGCCCCACCTTCTCTCCCTTTCTAGCTCCAACGAAAATATGCCTTTTATTATTATTGTTTTCCCTTTTTTGCACATATTTTCTCTCAGGTATGATTTGGTAGCTAGAGAATTTGGGATATTTAAATGAATCGTTTTCTATTTTTTTCATTATCTTAATGTATTGGATAGGGACAGCCAGACATCAAGAGGGAGGGGAGAGTTAGAGATAGAGAGAGACAGAGCGACACCTGCAGCCCGGCATCACTACTTGCAAAGCTTTCCCCCTACAGGTGGAGACCAGGGACTCGAACCTGGGTCCTTGAGCACTGTAACATGTGAGCTCAACCAGGTGTGCCACCATCTGGCCCCTAAATGAATCTTTTTCTATTTTGTCTTTAGATGAGTCTCTTCTTCCTAATATGGATGAGACATTTAATTAAAAACTCAGTACAAATAAATAACTAATTAATAATTAAATAATTAATAATTTGGAATTGATAAAGAGTCTTATATATTCTTTGATTTTGGAAGTACATTCTTTGATTTGAATTAGCACATATCAGGAGATGTTAATAGTTAACATTAGTTTTTGTTTTGATTTTGGAACTGCCAGGAAGTGTAATAAGTTACTAGTAATGTGGATTAGGCACTATATGTCTGTTGGTTATACCTTGAGTTTTTTTAATTTTATTTATTTTCCCTGTTGTTGCCCTTGTTGTCTTTTTATTGTTGCTGTAGTTGTTGTTGTTATTGATGTCACTGTCATTGTTGTATACAACAGAGAGAAATGGAGAGAGGAGGGGAAGACAGAGAGGCGGAGAGAAAGACACCTGCAGACCTGCTTCACCACCTGGGAAGCTACATACCTTGATTTTTAAACTGTCTCTATATAGTGAAACCTGGGGAAAAATACTTGGAGTTTATATTTGAGTTCCAGAAGAAGAAAGGACATGCTCTTGTGGTTAAGACTGTGTTGTTTATCTTATTCCTCAAGAATATCTACTCTTTCTTAGCATGTGTGCTTTAAAGTAGTGACTGTTTTGGGGATATTCAAGTCACAGAAGCAGGATTCGAAGAAAACAAACAGTGCAATGGCAGAAATAGTCTATGAAAGATAATGATTCTCAAGTGTTCAGTAGACTTGAATGGGATAAAAGTGGGAGAATGACAACTGTGTTTGGTAGTAGTTAAAATCATCAACTAGTAACATCTGCTGCACCTTCAAGTAGAGGGGAAGCTTTTAGGATGGCATGATAGGCTTATTTTTGGAAAGTCTTGAAGATCAAGTAGATTGGGTAGCATACAGGATTGGGCACTCCAACATGAGGTCCTGAGTTTAATCCCAGGCATCACGTGTGGTAGAGTGATGCTCTGGTTCTTTCTCATTGATAAGTACTTAAATAGGGAGCAGGGCGGTAGTGCAGCAGGTTAAGCACACCTGGCAGAAAGCATACCCACCAACATCAGGATCCTGATTCCACGTTTGAGCTCCAGGCTCCAATCTGGTTCCACGTTTGAGCTCCACGCTCTCCACCTGCAGGGGCTTCACTTCACAGGCTGTAAAGCAGGTCTGCAGGTTTCTGTCTTTGTCTCTCCCCTCTCCGTCTTCCTCTCCTCTCTCTATTTCTCTCTCTGTCCTATCCAACAACAGTGATAGCAATGACAACACAAAGAATAATAACAACGATAAACAACAAAGGCAACAAAAGGAAAATAATTAAAAGGTCATCAAAAGGAAGAAAATTAAAAAAGAAAAGTTAAAAATATATTTAAATAAATAAGGAAGTAAATAAATGTTGAGATGGGTGATACGCACACTAGAGGGGGTTTCAATTTTTTTTCTTTTTTACCTTCTGGTAGGCAAATATTTGAGCAAGACTCTATTCACATTGGTGTCTGAAGAAAACTCTTATCTTGGATGGTCTCAAGACTCTCGCTTAGGTTAGAGTCAAAGAAACCACCTAGTAATAATAGTGGGATCATGACTGAGGGATGAAGGAAAAGGTAATAGATACTGACTCTGTGCAATGTGCCTTTGCAAACATTTCCTGTGTACTAGCTACATCATCTTTAAAAATCAACCTTTTGATGTGGTGCTATTGATATCTCCTGTTTCAAGAGACTGGGTTACAAGAAGTTTAGTATGTTGTTCAGGGAACCCACTGATTTGTCAGCAGTAAACAGTCATACTTTGAAGAGCAGCACCATACCTTATTCAACTAGTTCCAACTGCTGGAAATTTGGGAGGGGGGCTCATATTCTCTTAGCATTTCAACAGCAATGCTGCAACAAGTATTCTTACATATGTCTTTGTACATATTTTGTAGCACTGGTTTTCTGTAAAATAATCTCTTAGAAGTGAAACTGGATCCCTGGATTAAAATACCCTTTAAAGAAAATGGTATAGGAGGCCTGGAGAAAGGGTACTTAATGACTGTGGATAATGGATCATTCTTGTCATGCAGAGATGTAAAAAAGGTACAGTGTGCTTGGTTCTACAGAAAACACAAACAGAGTACATGCTCACCAAGTAGAGTAATGGAGGGAGTCATGGAGCATTAGAATGGAAGGCCCTAAAATAATTCATTTCCCATTTGTTAGTTGTATTTTTGAAACCTAAAAGACCTTTGTCTTCTCCTTCTTCTCCTTCCCCTTCCCCTCCTCCTCCTCCTTCTCCTCCTTCTTTCTTCTTCTTCCTCTACTTCTTCTTCTTCTTCTTCTTCTTCTTCTTCTTCTTCTTCTTCTTCTTCTTCTTCTTCTTCTTCTTCTTCTTCTTTTTCTCCTTCTCCTTCTCCTTCTCCTTCTCCTTCTCCTTCTCCTTCTCCTCCTCCTCTTCCTTCTTCTTCTCCCTCTCTTGCAATTAAGGTTATTATTATTTTTTAATTTTTAGTATATATTTTCCCTTTTGTTGTCCTTGTTTATTATTGTTGTTGTAGTTATTTTTGTTGATGTTGTTGTTATATAGGACAGAGAGAAATGGAGAGAGGAGGGGAAGACAGAGGGGAAGAGAAAGGCAGACACCTGTAGACCTACTTCACCTTCTGTGAGGTGACTCTTCTCCAGGTGGGGAGACGGGCTCAAACTTGGATCTTTATGCTGGTCCTTGCACTTCACACCACATGCTTAACCTGCTGTGCTACCACCGGACTCCCCCACTTAAGGTTATTGCTGACTGCAGAACAGAGCCATCACTCCTACCCACCATCTTTTCTTTTCTTGATAAAAGATGAGAGACATACAGACAAGGAGGAGAGATACTTGGAACCCTGCACCACAACTTGTGAAGCTCCCCCCACAGGTGGGGACTAAGGGCTTGAACCCCAGTCCTCAAACATGGTCACGTGTACTCTATTCTAAATCTTTCACCCATCCAAAGTTATTTGTTTATTTATTTTTAAACCAGAACACTGCTCAGCTCTGGCTTGTGGTCATGTGGCGAAATGAACCTGCGACTTTGGAGCCTCAGGCATGAGAGTCTCTATGCATAACCATTATGCTATCTAACCCTGTTTTTTCTCCTTTTATTAAACTTTTTGTTTTATTTGGTAGCTCATTGAATGCACTCTTAGTTCCTCTGATCAGTTAGGAATCGCTCTGTCATTTCTCTGAATTTGTAGGTGTCCTCTGCAGTAAATCTCGGTTTGGTGAACGTGCTTAGGCCTGTTCCTATGAAGTCTTCATTGGAACATTCGGAATAAAGGGTTTTTCTACTGTTGTCTTGTCCCATCATTATAGGTGGTTTTCTTTCCCTGCTTTCAACTGTCTGCACATTTGGAGTTTTTAGCTTTTTTTTTCTGGAGTTTTTAGCCTTTTCTGTTGGGCCCAGTGGACCATTGGAGAGAACCTCTGGCTGTTCCAGGCAGGTGGCCCTGCTGAGCATTCATCAGGGTGAATGAATGTCCAGAGCAGTGCAGACCTGCTGGGAGCATGTGGAACTGAGCAGGGGATAGATTGTTACCTTTGTTGTGAAAGTCTCTCCCACTTCACTGACTACAATCTGAGCTTGTTCTTTTGTCCTTAGTTTACCTGAGCTCCAACCTTGTTTCCATGCTGGTGTTTTTCCATGTATGCTCTAGTTGTTTGTTCCAGCAGTGGTGGTGTAAAAAACAGGTTGGACTAGTCCACTTGGCTAGAGGTGAACATTATAATTCTTACCAGCATATAAGGGAGTCAGTCAGATATGGAGAACAGGAAAGTAAAAATGTTGTTATATTGAAGGGCCAAGCAGTGGTTGAGCATTTGTTATAATGTGGAAGGACCCAGGCTCAAGCCACAGGTCCTCGACTGCAATAGGGGAAGCTTCATGAGTGGTGAAGCAGTGCTGCAGTTATCTCTTCTTTTCTCTCCCTCTCTGTCCTCAATTTCTTTCTCTATCGAATAATTAAGTAAAATAGTAATGAAAAATTGTGTTATAAACATTCACATCCTAGGCTAAAAAGACAGTTCACTGGGTGGGGTGCCTGCCTTACCTTCTGCTGAACCCATGTGAGTGTCACATCACTGAGAGAAACTTCTGTACTCTATGCTCTGTCTCTATATATTATTTTAGTTTTGCTTTATTATTTTTTATTTGTAAAATGGAAGAATTGGCAAGATCCTTGGATAAAAGAGGTATAATTCCGTATAATTCCCACTGCAAGAACTCCTTATCCAATCCCCTCCCTTCAAAGCTTCCCTATTTTTTATCCCTCTAGGTGTATGGCCCCAAGATCATTATGGGGTGTATATAGTGGGAGGTCTGTCTTCTGTAATTGCTAACCTGCTGAACATGGGCATTTACAGGTTGATCCATACTCTCAGCCTGTCTGTCTCTTCCCCTAGTGGGGTAAAGATCTGGGGAGGTGGGGCTCCAGGACACATTGGTGGGGCTGTCTGCCCAGGGAAGTCAGGTTGGCATCATGATAGTGTCTGGAACCTGGTGTCTGAAGAACAGTTAAGATATAAGGCAGAAAACATTGTTGACTAATCACGAACCTAAAGACAAGAATATTACAGATGAATATTTGGGTTATCTGTTTGGAAAATGCTAGTAGGTCTGTTTTAAGTGTATTCCAAGGGGCAGATGAGCCTACTAGTTATTCCCTGAGTTTGACATCTAACATGCAGGTGACTTAAGTTATTGTCTAAGAGAACGGTGTCTTAGTTGGAAAAAGGACTAGAAAGCTGGATCAGGGAAGAGAGTATACACATTCACATCCTGGGCTAAAAAGACAGATCACTGTGTGGAGTGCCTGCCTTCCTTTCTGCTGAAACCTTGTGAAAGTGTCACAGCACTGAGAAAAACTCCTGCACTGTATCCTCTAGCTCCATATTTTTATTTATATATTTATTTACTGTGAGATTAATGTTTTACTTTCGACTGTAAATACAATAGTTTGTACATGCAAAACAATTTTCTGTTTTCAAAATAACAATATAACTCCCACAAGATGATCTGTCATCCTTTTCCAGGACCTGCACTGTCCCTGCCACCCAACCCTGAGTCTTTTATTTTGGTGTAATATACCAACTTCAGTTCAGGTTCTACTGGTGTTTTCTCTTCTGATCTTTTTATTCAACTAATGCGTGAGAGTGAGATTATCCCATAGTCATCCTTCTGTTTCTGCCTTATTTTACTTAACATGATTTCTTCAAGCTCCATCCCAGATGGGCTGAAAAAGGTGAAATCACCATTTTTAGTAGCTGAGTAATATTGCACAGTGCATATATATCACAACTTGCTCAGCCACTCATCTGCTGTTGGACACCTGGGTTGCTTCCAGGTTTTGGCTATTACAAATTGTGCTGCTTAAAACATATGTGTACACAAATCCTTTCAGATGGGTGTGTTGGGTTCCTTAAGATATATCCCCAGGAGAGGAATTGCAGGATCATAGGGTAGGTCCATTTCTAGCCTTCTGAGAGTTCTCTAGACTGTTCTCCACAGAGGTAGGACCAATTTACAATCTCACCAGCAGTGCAGGAAGGTTCCTTTGACCCCACAATCTCTGCAGCATTTGTTGCTGCTACCTTTTCTGATGCAGGACATTCTTATAGGAGTGAAGTGGTATCTGATGGTTGTCTTTATGAAATGTTTGCATTTCTCTGACAATCAGAGACTTGGAGCATTTTTTCATGTATTTCTCATCCTTTTGGATCTCTTCTGTGGTGAATATTCTGTCCATGACCTCTCCCCATTTTTAGATGGGTTGTTTTCTTATTGTTGAGTTTGGCATGCTCTTTATATATTTTGGTTATTAAACTCTTGTCTGAAGTATGACATGTAAAGATATTCTCCCATTCTGTGAAGGGTCTCTTGGTTTGGGTTTTTGTTTCTTTTGCTATGCAGAAGCTTTTTAATTTAATGCAGTCTCATAGGTTTATACTTTCCTTAGTATTCTTTGTAATTGGATTTGTTTCATTGAAGATGACTTTAAAAGTTATGCAGAAAAGAGTTCTGCCAATATTTTCTTCTAAGTATCTGATAGTTTGTGGTCTAACATCCAAGTCTTTGATCCACTTGGAATTTACTTTTGTATTTGGTGAAATATAGTGGTTCAGTTTCATTATTCTGCATGTTTCAACCCATTTTTTATAACACCATTTGTTGAAGAGACTCTATTTTTCCTTTTAATAGTCTGGACACTTTTATCAAGGATTAGTTGTCCATGATGTGTGGTGGGTTCTCAATTCTATTCCACAGGTCAGTGTGTCTATTCATGTTCCAGTGCCAAGCAGTTTTGAGAACAATCACCCTATAATACAATTTGAGATCTGGGAGTGTGATGCCTCCAGTTCTGTTCTTTTTTCTCAAGGTTGTTTTGGCAATTCTAGGTCTTTTTTGGTTCCAGATAAACATTTGTAAGCATTTGGTCTATTCTCCTAAAAGTGTGCTTGGGATCTTGATGGGGATAGCATTAAATTTGTATATGATTCTGGGGGTAGTATATAAATTTTGATGATGTGAATTCTTCCAACCCATGAACATTGGCTATCTTTCCACTGCTTTGTGTTTTTTTTAAGTTCCTTGAGTATTCATTCATAATTTTCAGTATACAGATCTTTCACTTCTTTGGTTAGGTTTATTCCTAGATATTTTATTAGTTGTTGTTGTGTAATAAAAAGAATTTATTTCTGGATTTCAGCTTCTTTTAACTTAGTGTTTGCATAAAGGAATGCCACTGACTTTTGAATGTTGATTTTGTAGCCTGAAACCTTATTGTATTGCCTGATGATTTCCAAAAGCTTCTTGCTGGATTCCATAGGTTTTTCTATGTATATACTATCATGTTGTCTGCAAATAGGGAGAGTTTGACTTCTTCTCTTAGGGGCTTTACCTACAAATAGATTTTTTTTAGCTTAATTACTCTCTCCTGATTAAGAGAAAAAGCGGGGTGGGAAAGAGATAGCACAGTGGTTATGCAAAGAGACTCCCACACCCCACAGATTCAAATTTCTGGACTCAATCCAGCTTCGCTGCCAAGTCAGGCAGTACTGCTGGACCCTGTGAGTTTCTACACAAGTCTCCTTTATAGTCTGTAGATTCTGTAGCAATTATTCACTATGTTCTCATAAGGAGAACAATGTGGAAAGGTTCCCACTATACAGTCCCAGTGCTAGACTACCAGGGTGTATACCTCCTGAGTTTCCTGGTCACTTCTCTGCCCCTTTTTGTCAGCACAGCAACCTCTCCCCCCCATCCCACCCCCTCCTGGCTGCAGCTACAGCCTCTGAAGGGCAGTAGCAAATGGAGACTCACAGTAGTATTTGGTGAGTCTAGGGGCATCCTCTCCTCCATTCATCAGTCTTTTGTCAGTAAAACAAACTGGAGGTGGCTCCTCAACTGGAAAACTGCCAGACTGTTACCAGTAGCTCAAGAATCTCTCTCTAGTGTCCTCTCTTTCCACGAGTCACATGTGTTTTCACTCACCCATGTCTTGCTGGGCTCCCAAAGTAGTCCCAGCCTCTTCTTGTTGCAGTATCCGGTGATCTTTGATATTCCTTGTCATTTAGAGAAGTTTATCAACTGGGAGAGCTGGAGGTCTCGGCAGAGTTGTGGCCTCTGGATGCTCTGGAGATTTGGTGGGCTCCCAAAGTAGTTCTAGCCCGATCTTGTTGCCATCCCTGGTCTTATTTGACATTACTAGTTGAACAAGGAGAGGAGAGAAATGCAGCTTCCACTAATAGCTTTTATTTTTCATATTTATTTTATTTTACTGGGAGATAGAGAGAAAGACACTTAGATAAAGGCAAGATACCTGCTCATCTGTGACTTATGTCCCATTGTGGGTTATTTGATGCTCTTTCTAAGTCAGTCTTGATAAGGCCTCCCTGAAAAATGGACAGAGAGAAATTGAGAGGGGAGGAGAGGGAGATACAGAGAAGGAGAGAGGAAGAGAGATATTTGTAGCACTGTGCCACAGCTGTGAAGTTCCCCTTGCAAGTGAGTACCATGGACTTGAAACAGGTCCTTGTGTCTCTTTCTCTCTCCGTCTGTACCTCTCTACCCCATCTCAATTTCTCTCTGTCATTTTGAATACAACAGGAAAAGTTAAAAGACCAAATGGCCACTGAGAGGGGTGGATTCATAGAGCCAACACTGAGCTCCAGCGATAACCCTGGTAGCAATAAAAGAAAAAGTGTCCAAGGGACCAGACAGTGGCACACTTCATTAAGCACACACATTACAGTGTGCAAGGACCCAGGTTCAAGCCCCTGGTCCCTATTTGTAGGGGGAAGCCTCATGACTGGTGAAGCCGGGCTGTAGGTATCTGTCTCTTTCTACCTCCCCTCTCAATGTCTCTGTCTCTATCCAATAATGAATATATAACAGGTGGCCAGGTGCTAGTGAAGTGGGTTAAGTGCACATGACACAATAAATGAATAACAACATAAAAAGAAAAGAAAAAAGCACCCTTTAAGTGTGTCTGCTCAACTGTCTACACCAACAACCAACTCCAATTTAAACTTTTAATCAGAAGGAGACAGTTGGTAGTGCAGTGGGTTAAGCGCACATGGTGCAAAGCTCAAGGACCAGCAAAAGGATCATGGTTTGAGCCCCTGTCCCCCATCTGTGGGGGAGTTGCTTCACAGCCAGTAAAGCAGGTCTTCGGGTGTCTATATATCTCTCCCCCTTCTGTCTTCTACTCCTCCATTTATTTCTGTCCTTTCCAAGTGCAATGCCATAATAACAACAACAATTACAAAATAAGGGCAACAAAAGGAATAAATAAATAAATATTTTAAAAAATCAAAACCACAAACATAGGGGGCATCTTTTGAACAAAACACCCTGCAAGACTCACATATAGGTGCCAAGATTTTCAAGATTTTTCTTTTTTAATGGTCATTATTGTTCGCTGTAGACAATATGCCATTAATAAAAAGAAGAATAGAGACTTCCAGAGGTGGGGCTCCGAGCAGTAGCAGATCTCTTTCTCTCCTCTCCTCTCCCAGATCATCTAGGAATACCAAAGAAGACCATCTGGGACCGAAACAAGACAGGACTAGAATGACTACAGGAACCCACCAAATCACCAGTTAGTGCAAACATGTGTGGCTGGTGACAGAGAGGAGCCTAAGGAGAGATTAAGTGACTGGTAACAGTCCAGCAGTTTATCAGTTGAGACACCACCTCCAGTCTGTTCCACCAACAAGGGGACAGCTGAAGAGAGGAGAGGACTTCCCGGAGACTCACCAAATGCAACTCTGAGTCTCCATTGCTACTACTGCCCTCAGAATCTGGAGTAGTGGCAGGGCAGGACACTGGTGGACAGAGACTAACCAGAAAACTCAGGAGAAGACCTATACCTCAGTGGTATAAAGGTCACTCTGTGAAAGTTTCTTTGCATAACCTCTGGATTATCTCTGCCACACCATGCTTTATCTCTTGTTCAGGAGTCACTGATTAAGCTAAGAAGCCTACTTGTAGTTTAAAAGCCCTCAGGCTCACATAGCCTACAGGGAAGAAAAAAAAAGATGCTTTTAAACCACTGAGCTCCAATTCAGGGGTTAAAATACTACTGGAACAACTATTAACTTCCACTACTGTGACCCCTTTAGTTAACTAACATAGATACAAGTCAGTCCAGGCAATAGTGAACAGTAATTTGAAAAGTACTGAGACAGGGAACTCATAACATAATATATAAAATGGTTAAACCAACAAGAAGAAATATTGGAGAAACAAACCAGGACAAGAGTCCAGCTAAAAGCCCCCCAAAGGGTGAAGCACAAAATAATGTGTTCAACATACAAACACTAGCTAAAGAAATAATCACAGGAGTGAGTAAAGACTTTGAAAGAATAGTGATCAGAAATACAGGAACAAAAAATGAGACTCTGGGAGAAAACACTAATTATCTCAAGGTTATAAGAGAGCTGAGAGCTGAAATCACTGAGCTAAGAACTCAAGTAGATGAACAAGCTAAAACAATATAAGAACAGGGTAACAAAACAGATGAACTCCAGAAAACAGTAGAGGGCAGAGAGTAGAATGAATGAGGCTGAAGACAGAATCAGCATGATCAAGGATGAAATAGAGACAACTAAAAAAGAAGTAAAACATCTCAAAAAGAGATTAAGAGATGCTGAAAACAACAACAGAGACCTATGGGATGACTTCAAAAAAACAATATACGAATTATTGGCTTACTAGAGGGAGACAGAGAGGGAGAGGAAGAAAGTATTCTTCAGACCATAGTAGCTGAAAACTTCTATAGTCTAGACAATATCAAAGACATAAAGATTCAAGAAGCCCAGACGGTCCTAAACAGAATTAACCCAGACTTAAAGACAACAACACACATCATACTTAGAATGGAAAGGAATAAGGATAAAGAAAGTATCCTGAAGGCTGCAAGAGAAAAACAAAGAGTCACCAACAGAGGAAAACCCATAAGATTAGCAGCAGACTTCTCCACAAAACACTACAGGCCAGAAGAAAATTGCAAGATATCTATTGAGTGCTCAATGAGAAAGGCTTTCAACCAAGAATACTATATCCTGCTACACTGTCATTAAGATTAGATGGAGACATCAAAACCTTCTCAGACAAGCAACAGTAGAAGGAATCAACTATCACCAAGCCTGCCCTGAAAGAAGTTCTGAAAGGTCTCCTATAAACAATCAGATCACCATAAATAGATATATCAGAACATTCTAAAACTCTACAAGAATGGCATTACCATATCTTCAATCTTTGATATCAATAAATTCCAATGACCTGAAGTCACCTATTGAAAGACACAGAGTAGGAAGATGAATCAGAAAATACAACCCAACAATATGATGTCTATAGGAAACCCACCTAACTCAACAAGACAAACACAGACTTAAAGTGAAAGGATGGAAAACTATCATTCAAGCCAATGGCCCACAAAAAAGGGCAGGAACAGCTATTCTCATATCTGACATGATAGACTCCAAAATAGATACTATTAAAAAAGATAGGAATGGAGACTACTTAATGTTCAGATGATCAGTAAATCAAGAGGACTTAACAATTATTAACATCTATGCACCCAATGAGAAGTTATCTAAATACATCAAATGTCTACTGAAAGAGCCACAGCAATTTATTAACAGCAACACAATCATAGTAGGAGACTTCAACACCCCCCTCTCTCAACTTGATAGATCATCCAGGCATAAAATCAATAAAGATATAAGGGAGCTAAATGAAGAGATAGATAAGCTAGAACTATTGGACATTGTCAGAGTCATTCATCCAAGAAAATGGAATACACATTTTACTCAAATCCACATCGGTCATTCTCAAGGATAGACCATATGTTAGGCCACAAAGACAGCATTAGCAAATTCAAGAGCTTTGAAACTATCCCAAGCATCTTCACAGACCACAGTGGAATTAAACTAACACTTAACAATCAACAAAATAATTAGCAATAGTCCCAAAATTACACTTCTTGACAACTTCTGGGTCAAAGAGGAAATAAAGGAAGAAATCAAAATGTTTTGAGACTTCAATGAAAATGAAGACACAAGCTATCAAAATATTTGGGACACAGCTAAGGCAGTACTGAGAGGGAAGTTCATAGCTATACAAACACAAATTAGGAAACAAGACGAAGCACAAATAAACAGCTTGATTGCACATCTTAAAGACCTAGAAGAAGAACAACAAAGGAACCCTAAAGCAACCAGAAGGACAGAAATCACTAAAGTTAGGACAGAAATAAATAACATTGAGAATAAGAAAACCATACAAAAGATCAACGAAAGTAAATGTTGGTTCTTCGAAAGAGTGAACAATATCGACAATCCTTTAGCCAGACTCACAAAACGGAAAAGGGAGAAGACCCAAATAAATCAGATCATAAATGAAAGAGGAGATATCACAACAGACACCGTAGAAATTCTACATATTATGAGAGGCTTCTATGAACAACTATATGCCACCAAGCTAGAGAACCTGGAAGAAATGAATGATTTCCTACATACCTAGCAACTTCCAAAACTTAGTAAAAAGGAAGTAGATAACACGAACAGGCCCATCACAGCTAGTGAATTTGAAACAGTTATCAAAAACATTCCCAAAAATTAAAGTCCTGGACCAGGTGGTTTTACAAATGAATTCTATGAAACCTTCAAAGAAGAACTAACACCTCTACTTTTAAAAGTATTCCAGAAGATTGAAGACACTGGAATATTCCCCGCCAGCTTCTATGAAGACAGCATCACTCTGATACCAAAATCAGACAGGAACACAACCAAAAAAGGAAACTACAGACCAATATCTCTGATGAGCATAGATGCTAAAATATTGAACAATATTCTAGTGAACTGGATTCAGCAGTATATCAAAAGATGGTTCATCATGACCAAGTGGGGTTTATCCAAGGCATGCAAGGTTGGTTTAATATATGTAAATCAATCAATGTGATCCACCACATCAACAAAAGCAAGACCAAAAACCACATGGTCATAACAATAGATGCAGAAAAAGACTTTGACAAAATCCATCAGCCCTGTATGGTCAAAACACTACAAAAAATGGGAATAGATGGAAAATTCCTGGAGATAGTGGAGTCTATATATAGCAAAACTACAGCCAGTATTATACTCAATGGTGAAAAACTGGAAGCATTTGTACTCAGATCAGGTACTAGACAGGGATGCCCACTATCACCATTACTATTCAACATAGTGTTGAAAGTTCTTGCCATAGCAATCAGGCAGGAGCAAGGAATTAAAGGGATACAGATTGGAAGAGAAGAAATCAAACTCTCCTTATTTGCAGATACCATGATAGTATACACAGAAAAACCTAAGAAATCCAGCAAGAAGCTTTTGGAAATAATCAGGCAACACAGTAAGGTGTCAGGCTACAAAATTAACATTCAAAAGTCAGTGGCATTTCTCTATGCAAACACTAAGATAGAAGAAATTGAAATCCAAAAATCAATTCCTTTTACTATAGCAACAAAACAATAAAATATCTAGGAGTAAACGTAACCAAAGAAGTGAAAGACTTGTGTACTGAAAATTATGAATAAAAGACACAAAGAAGTGGAAGGATATGCCATGTTCATGGGTTGGAAGAATTCACATCATCAAAATGAATATACTACCCAGAGCCATCTAGAAATTTAATGCTAGCCCCATGAAGATCCCAAGCACCTTTTTAGGAGAATACAACAAATGCTACAAATGCTTACCTGGAACCCGGAAAGACCTAGAATTGCCAAAATATCTTGAGAAAGAAGAATAGATTCGGAAGCATTAGAGTCCCAGATCTCAGATTGTATTATAGAGCCACTGTCATCAAAACTGCTTGGTACTGGAACATGAATAGACACTGACCAGTGGAATAGAACTGAGAGCCCAGAAGTGAGCCCCCACACCTATGGACTTCTAATCTTTGACAAAGGGGCCCAGAATATTATTTGGGGAAATCAGAGTAAACAAATGGTGTTAGAAAACATGGGTTGAAACATGCAGAAGAATGAAACTGAACCACTATATGTCACCAAATACAAAAACATCTTCCAAGTAGATCAAGGACCATCTAGATGTTAGACAGAATATTCACCACAGAAGAGATCCAAAAGGCCAAGAAACACATGAAATAATGCTCCAAGTCTCTGATAGTCATAGAAAGGCAAATAAAGACAACAACAAGATACCACTTCACTCTTGGGAGAATGTCATAGATCTGAAAAGGTAACAGCAGCAAATGCTGGAGAGGATGTGGAGTCAAAGCAACCGTCCTACACTGCTGGTGGGAATGTCAATTGGTCCAGCCTCTGTGGAGAACAGTCTGGAGAACTATCAGAAGGCTAGAAATGGACCTGCAATTCCTCTCCTGGGGATATATCCTAAGGAAGTCAAAACACACCTCCATAAAGATCTGTGTACACATATGTTCTTAGCAGCACAATTTGTAATATCCAAAACCTGGAAGTAACCCAGGTGTCCAACAACAGATGAGTGGCTGAGCAAGTTGTGGTATATATATATACTACTCAGGTGTGAAAAATGGTGACTTCACCGTTTTCAACTGATCATGGATGGACCTTGAAAAATTCGTGATAAATAAAATAAATCAGAAACAGAGGGATGAATATGGGATGATCCCACTATCAGGAAGAAGTTGAAAAACAAGATCAGAAAATAAAAAACAAGTAGAAGCTGAAATGGAATTGGTATATCACACCAAAGTAAAAGACTCTGGGGTGGATGGGTGGAGAGAATACAGGTCCAAGAAGGATGACAGAGGACCTGGTGGGGGTTGTATTTTTATATGGGAAAATGGGGAATATTATGCATGTAAAACTATTGTATTTACTGTTGAATGTAAAACATTAATTCCCCAATAAAGACATTTAAAAAAGTAAAAAAAAAAAAAGAAGAAGAAGAAGAAGAAAGAAAACTACAAAGGAAAAGAAAAGAGAGATGTGTTGATCTATAGATGTCAAGGATTAGCACCAGGCTGTGGTGCATTTGACAGAGAAGAATAGTTACAATACACAAGGACCCACTTCAAGCCCTTGGTGTGTACACACACACACACACACACACACACACACACACCACACCACCTGCAGGGGGAAAGCTCAGAAAAGGTGAAGCAGTGTTGCAGGTGGTTCTTTCTCTCTTCATCTCTGTCTTCTCTCTCAATTTCTTTCTGCCCCCACTCAATAAATAAATAATACAATTTTTAAAAGATGTCCAGAACACGTTCTATAAATAAAGCCAAATAGCCAGAGCTGAGAGCTGTGGGCTCTGTCACAGTCACCTTCATTGGTAAAATTTTGTAGGATCTTCACATCAAGATGCATTGGTGGAGACTCAACTCTATGGGCATATGAATGATTAATGAAAGGAAAAGATAATAATAGTAAAAAGAATCTCCAGACTGCTTCTACCAGGGGTTGGACCAACTTCCACCCCGCCCCAGCTATATAGAAGACTTTCCCTCTCCCCATCCCCTTGCCTGCACTTGGTGTTTCTGTCCTTTCTGATGTCTGACATCCTCACAGCTGGCATCTCTTTGTTGTTCTTACTTGCATTTCTCCGATAATCAGTGACTGAATGTTTATTCACATGTCTATTGGTCCTCGACATATTACAAGAATACAATAAACTGTCCTCATATGCCAATACTGTAAAACATTATTTCTCCCAGGAAAATTGTTTGTGGTGGGGGATGGACTGCAGAGCTGTCTCAGAGGCAGAGCACATGCATGAGCCCCTGAGATTGAGTCCTCAGCATATTGTTTCTAAAAAATACATCAGAAACTTCTGCCTTCAAACAGAGAAATGTCTCATCCCACTGCTGGATGTTTGTACCTGGGATGAAGGTGTTACAGGGCCATGTTCTTTCTAAAAACTATGGCGAGAGCGGGGGGTGGGGGGAGTCCTGTCTTACCTCTATAGTTTCTGAACTTCACAAACAAGCCTAGTTCCTCCTTAGTTGGTGGATTCTGCTGCATTCACCCAGTCTGCCACCATAACCACATGTCCATTTCTCTCTGTGTGACCCTCTCTTTCCCTCTTCTCGGGAGACAAACAACAGACTAGATGATAGCTCCTCTTACCTTGAATGTGTCTGCAAAACCCCAATTTCCAAGTAAGATGACTAGGATTAGTGTTTCCACATGCCTGTTAGCTGGATCCAGTCCCCCAGGAAGTTAGCAGAAAATATCTGGCTATGGTATCACTCTCTAGCAAAAGTAACTCTCTTCCACCCTCACTTATGGACTGCTAGGTCATTCCCCTGGCACATTTTATCCTATGCCATCCTCATTTTGAGGTGACTCTGATCATATGTCCAGGGGCTCTATTCACTGAAAAAGCTGAAAACAAAAACATAAGATGCAGACCTGTACACTTGTGTGTATGTGAGTGTCCTGGCTCCAACAAGCTCACAAGTGCCCTGTGGAGAATGATGGTAGGGTAGGTTCTGGGGGTGGCACCGGTGAGAAGACAGGCGTTTTCTGGCCCCACAGAATAGACAGTCTAGTGGGATGAGGTTTGCACTCAAGATGTGGCTTCCTAAATAACAACCTCTAGCCAGGCCTGAGGACAGAGCCTGGTGATGTGCATGCCTGGCCTCTGGCACCCTCTGGTGACTGTGGCTGTGTCTCTCCTAGTGGGCTGTTCATCACCAATCATGACAAGGGCCACATTGCCACCATGCTCAACTCATGGCCTGAGGATGACATTAAGGTAGGGTTCTTCTCTTCTGTGCTGTTGCTCTGTGCTGGACTGGGTCCTCTCAGCCTGGACCAGAAAGGAAGCCATTGCATCACCAAACGGAAGAGTCAACAAACTTGTATAAGGCCTGGCTTCCACACCTGTCATAGCTATGCACAGCAATCCTGACAGAGGGAGAGTGGGTCAGAACAAGGCGTCCAGGTATAGCAGGGGCTGAGGATTTGAACCCAGATCCTGGTGCAGGGTAACCTTGGTTTCTCTGAAAGATGATGGCAGATGGGTTTCCTCCACTGAGCCTGCAGCTACCACCACCCAGTAAAGGGGAGTCGAGGGTACGGGGGCCTATGCTGACTTAGGTAGGCTGGCATCCAGAGGAGGACCACTGCAGGAGCACGCCCCCTGTCTTGTAGGCTGTGGTGGTGACAGATGGGGAACACACCCTTGGCCTGGGGGACCTGGGCTGCTACGTCATGGGCATCCAAGTGGGCAAGCTGGTGCTATACACAGTGTGCAGGAGAGTCAACTCACAGCAGTGCCTGCCTGTGATGCTGGATGTGGGTACCAACAACCAGGTAATGACCCCAACCCACGGTACAAGGCCCTGAGGACAGCAGGGATGCTTCTGCCTCAGGGAACCTCCTTTTCATGGACAACACAGGAGGAGAGAGAAAGAGAGATAAGTATAGAGACAGAAATGCCAGGTCAGGCCACATACATGTCCTGCAATAAGCAATCACAGAAACCAGAACTCCTTTGTTCTGCACCCTAAAAAGAATTTATGTCCTGGGACCGGGTGGTGGTACACCTGGTTGAGTGCACACGTTACAGTGCTTGAGGACTCAGGTTTGAGCCCCCAGTCCCCACTTGCATACAGAAAGCTTTACAAGTGGTGAAGCAGTTTTCCAGGTGTCTCTCCTCTCTTCCTTGATATCTCCTCTAACTTCTCGATTTATGGCTATCTCGAGTCAATAAATAATGACAAGAAAAATAATAATAAAGGAATTTTGCCCCATACTCCCAAAGGGGGGAAATGTTAGAGGAAGATGACCAGAGGAGACTAAACCCCTATTATCCTGGGATCTAAAATGTTTTCACCAACAGTCTTTGTTTCTAAACCATCATTGAGAGGGAAGAGAATCAGGAAAATCAGAGGATGTCAGGTACTGTTTTGCTTATCTGAGAGAGAAGAGGGAAAAGAAGGAAGGGCATTCAGAAGTAGTGATAGGTGTAGCTATGACGTAGAAAGGAAGTGAAGACAGAGTCATAGAAATGAATAAAAATGGGCAAAAGAGATAAAAATTCACACACACACACACAGGCAGAGAGAGAGAGAGGGAGAGGGAGAGGGAGAGGAGAGGGAGAGGAAGCGGGAGAGGGAGAGGGAGAGGGAGAGGGAGAGGGAGAGGGAGAGGGAGAGGGAGAGGGAGAGGGAGAGGGAGAGGGAGAGGGAGAGGGAGAGGGGCACCAATATATATTCAACCCACACCTATAACCTCAGAACTATGGTGGTTTCTGCTGGAGGGGGTTGTAAACACAGAACTCTGATGGTAGGGATAGTATAGAATTAGACCCCTATTATCCTATAATTTTGTAGCACACTATTAAGTCACTAATAAAACATAAAATTAAAAGGAAGCAGGAGAAAAAGCCAGGCCAAGTAGGACAAGGGCCTGGCCTAGATGTGAGTCCCCCCACACCACACAGGGGTGCTTGGCTTCAGGGGAAATTCAGGTGCTTTGGAGTCTCTCCTTCTCCTCCTCCTCCTCCTCCTCCTGCTCCTGCTCCTGCTCCTCGTCCTCCTCCT
This sequence comes from Erinaceus europaeus, assembly GCF_950295315.1. Classification (NCBI taxonomy): domain Eukaryota; kingdom Metazoa; phylum Chordata; class Mammalia; order Eulipotyphla; family Erinaceidae; genus Erinaceus; species Erinaceus europaeus. The sequence continues at coordinate 50,232,307 of NC_080178.1, read as the reverse complement.
CTTTCCTTTCTGTCTCTCACTCTTTCTCTATCTGAAAAAGTTGGTGGGGCAATGAAATTGCACATGCCTGAGGCCTGGCTCCAGAAAGCTAGTCATGGAGAACATGAAGAGAAGTGGTGAAAGTAGAATAGTGGTTTCCATTCTAGGCTCTTTTCTTCAGTATTTTTCCACCAAAGCCATCCTACATCCTAAGACCAAAGCTGCCTTTTCCCAGCAAAGCCATTGGAATCCAGCTGTTCTCAAGTTCATGTGTATTATGAGTTCTTTCCCAAGTTAGCTTTTGTCCTACTGTGTCATTGCTTTGTTTGTTTGTTTGTCTGTCTTTCTGACTACTTTACCAGGGCACCAATCAGCTATGGCTTATTGGTGATGCTGAGGATTGAACCTGAGACCTTGGAGCCACAGGCATGGGACTTTTTTTTATTACCATCAAGTTGTCTCCCTTGCCTCTCTGCTCCAAGGGTGTCATTTGATTGGCTGTTGAGTGTATCCACAGTTCCATAAGGAACTGCCCTCCCACAACTGGACTCAGGAAATTTCTCATCTCCTGGCAAATAGAAAACTGGTTCCAGCACTCAGCATCTACAGATTGGTGTTTATTTTCCATCTCGATTATCTTCTTAGGAAAAATTCTTAGAAATATCAGACTGGGGAGATAGCATAGGTCAACAGAAACACTTTTCTACCTGAGGCTCTGAGGTCAAAGTTTCAACCCCCAATCCCATCATAAACCAGAGTTAAGCAATGTTGAAGGGGAGGGAGAAAGAAAGAAAGAAAGAAAGAAAGAAAGAAAGAAAGAAAGAAAGAAAGAAAAGAAATGAAATATGGAAGAAAGGATGAAAGGAAGGAAGGAAGGAAGGAAGGAAGGAAGGAAGGAAGGAAGGAGGGAAGGAAGGAAGGAAGGAAGGGAAAGGAAGGGAAGGGAAGGGAAGGGAAGGGAAGGGAAGGGAAGGGAAGGGAAGGGAAGGGAAGGGAAGGGAAGGGAAGGGAAGGGAAAGGAAGAAGTAAAGAGACTTAAGAAGAAAGAAAGAAAAAAAAGAAGTAGGGACCAGAAGATAGTTCACCCAGTATGGCACACATGTTATCATGTGTAAGTAACGACCCAATTTCAAATGCTCATGGTGGTCTTCCGGCTTGGAGGGGAGGAAACTAGAAGCAGTGCCTCAGTGTCTCTCTTCTGTCTGTCTCTCCTCTCTGTCTCCCTCTATGCCTTTCAACCTGTATCTAAAGAGAAATAATTGAGAGTGGGTGGGCCCATGCAATGGTGTACCTGGTTATGTACACACTGCAGTGTGCAAGGATGTGGCTTCAAGCCCCTGGTCCCCACCTACAGGGGCAAAATGTCACAAGTAGTGAAGGAAAGCTGCATGTGTCTCTCTATATCTTCCCTTCTCTAGCTCCCTCTCCCCTCTCAATTTCTGTCTCTATCCAATAATAAATAAATAAAGTTATAAATTATAAAAAGGAAGTAAAACATTTGGCTGCTTGAACCAGCAATTTTGTTGTGCAGGCACCAAGCTCCAGGACCAACCCTGTGTCAAAATTTAAACAAAGAAACAAATAACTTAGCTGGCCTGGAGGTGCAGAGGAGCCCCCTAGGCTGGAAGCTTAGCCCCCAGAGCCCTTCAGCACAATCACCTCCCAGCCCCATGTCCATCTCTCCCACTATGCTGGGCTCCTGATTCGTCTGTCAGTCTGGCTGGCTGCCCCAGGAGCTGCTGGGGGACACCCTGTACATCAGCCTGCAGCAGGAGAGCATGCATGGGGAGGATTATGACCAGTTGCTGGAGGAGTTCATGCAGGCAGTCACCCACAAGGGAGCAACACAAGCCACTGGGATGGGGTGGGGCAGGAAGTGGCTCCGAGGACAAACTGGGGTAGGGAGAAGGGTGCATGGGAGGCAAGGGAAGAAGACCCTGCCTCACCTCTAAACTCAGAGACAATCAGGGCCATCAGTGGTGAGTGTGAGTGGGGTGTGGGGGTGTGTGGTTACTGAGGCCCATGGGGGAGGGAACCCAGCATCTGAAGTCCAAAAAGGAAAACCTACAGGCCTGAGCTGTTCTGACTGGAGGCAGGCTTCAGAATGTTTTGAGTGGAGGGGAAATGTGTCCTTCCCACAGAAGGTTCTAGAATTCAGGATGCCTCACCCCTACCTGAGGGCTGGGCTGTGTGAGTAAGTAGGTCCTGTGGATACTGGCTGTGAGATTGATGAGGGGACATCTCTGCCCTGGAATGAGGGTGCCCTCACTCAGTGGGAGACCTACCCGGAGGAGCCCAGCTAAGGCTAGTGAGTTCCTCACTCTGTCTTCCCCCAGCAGCCACACACACACACACACACACACACACACACACACACACACACATCTGGTGCCAAAAAGATAGATCCTGAAAAAGGAGCTGAAAGTGTCCCTGAAGAGAAGAATATGCTGAGGAGCACACATGACGCTGAAGCTCAAAGGGGCAGGAGTGTGGTGGATGTGTGGAGAAAAGCCAGAGGATTGTCATCCAGGAATGCCCAGAGAGGCTGTCTTCTGGCCTAAATTAGCCAGCGCTGCCCACAGTGCTCTGGCTTCTCTTGGGGCAGAGCCCCCTGACACAGGATGAGGAACTGAATGAACTGCATGTCTCAATGTCTCTTCAGGGACTCTTCAAGGAGCTGGGAGTAGCTGCAAGTGCTGGGTTCAAGCCCCAGCACCACGTGGGAGCATCACAACACCAGGGTAACTTTATGCCTGGTGTTGTTTCTTTCTGTTTCATGCCCCCACCCCCAACAAAAAATAGACAGTGACAGGGCAATAGGTGTGTTGTCTGGTAGAGTGCATATGTTACGAGGCCAGAGAACCGTGGTTTGAACTGCAGGCCACTTTGTGTGAGCACCTGCAGAGGAGACACTTCCTGTGCAGAGGAGCAGTGCTGTGGAGGTGTCTCCCCACCTCTAGCTCTCTATTCCTTTTGGTATCTCACCCTTTCAACTCATTGCTGGGGCTCAGTGTCTGCACAGCTCCACCGCTCCCAGATGCCATTACTTTCTTTCCTCTAGATAAAGGGTGACTGACAGAGAGATAGAGAGGAAAGACACATAGAGGAGAAGAGAAACCACAGCACTGGTCCACTACTTGTGAAGCCCCCCAACCCCCATTGACAGGTACCCATGTAGTGGCTGGGGTTCAAACCTAGGACCTCTTGCATAATAGCCTATATTCTCACTGACGTCTAACTCAGATACGGAATGCACTGCCTCGTCCAGTTTGAGGACTTCACCAATGTCAATGCCTTCTGTCTGCTAAACAAGTACCAAGACAAGTACTGCATGTTCAGTGATGACATCCAAGGTATGTTCCGCCCTGAGACTGAGTGGCTGGGACTGGCTCCCTCACACAGGACCACCTGCTGCCAGAGTACCACTGGGGCTCCACTGTCTGGTGACTCAGGCTTCGCTGTGACCTGGGAGAGAGTGCTGGGGCTTTGCTAAACCACTGCTCCCTGGTCTAGGCCTTGGAGACCATGACCACATCCAGGGAGATGAGTATTACATGACTGCATATATCTGTGACTGTGTACAAGGATGCAGGTTTGAGCCTCTGGACACCACATGGGAGCACCTACAAGGGGGAAGCTTCATGAGCAATGGAGCGGTGTTATGTTGTCTCTCCTCTTTCTATCTCTCTCACTTTTAATCTCTCTGTCTCTTGACTTCTATCATATACATATATACATATATATACATATACATACACACACACACACACACACACACACACACACACATATATATGTCATGTAGGCATTGAGTCCCAGCAAGAACACTGGTGGCAAAAAAAAAAATTGAATGAAACATGTAAGGGGCATTCTAAATAATTTAACTAGCAAATGCAAGCTGGACTAGGACAGAGCACCTTTGTGAGCCACAGTTTCAGCCTCTCTCCACAGAAGAAGCTAACAAAGACCTGGGGCAGATATAGTAAATGTTTAAAGCACTAATATATGGGGGTCATATGGTGGCATGGCCAATAGATCATACAGGTTATCATGCTCAAGGACCTGACCCAAGTTCAAGCCTCCAGTCCTCACCTGCATCAGGTACCAGGAAGCTTCATGAGCAGTGAAGCATTATGACAGATGCCTCTCCTTCTCTCTGTCTCAAAGCACTGGATATACTTACAGGGAATTATGAAGTGTAAGCAGTGGGTCCCCTTTGACCTTGAAGACCTGTTTGTGGGGGACATAGCAAACACTGTCAAAATCTACAAGGACGTCCTGGGGTGGAAGTCCTCAGGAGGGTCCAGAGAGGGGCTTGAACCAAGGTCTTTAGACATGGTTATGTGTTCACTCTACCATGTGACCCAACTGCTGGTCCCCTTTTCTATTTCTAAGTCCTAACACGTCACCCAAGAGCTCCCCACCCCAATGAAAGTCAATGTTGAAGAAAAGCCCAAACCTTCTGTTGTAGGGTTCAACAAATGCTAATCAGTCTTTGAGGTTTTGGGCTGTAGTAGGGGGGTAACTTTTCCCTCCAAGGGAGTCTCAGATGTCACCCCAGGGAGAACACTGGACCAACAGGGTAGACAAAAGGCTGGGGTGTGGGCTCTGGAAGCCACACACAATGCTGGGGCAGAGTACCAAAGATCAAAGGTTTAGTAACTGCTCAGAGGTCTAGATAAAGTTTACTTAGTAACCTGAGGGAGCAAGTTGGGTGTCAGTAGAGCAAAGTGCAAGGTGGCAGTGGATACAATCAGGGTTATTCCCATCACAGGGAGATTAGATTCTACCCATCACAGGATTAATTTGATTCCAGCCACCTGAGAGAACATTCCACTCCCAGGAACAAGACCCAACCTTGGAGGCTGTTCTGCTGAGGGTCTTTGGTGCCATCTGGTGGTTAGAGCACAATCCCTCCTCCAGGAGGTAGAAGGCTGTGCTGAAATAGATTCCCGGGCTGAGGAAACTCTGAAAGTCTTCTAGGAAAGATTTGCAGGGACCCAAAAATCACCAGGGTTGGCAGAAGCACATCTGTGGACTCCATGAGATTCAGCTGAAAGAGGGTTGGGAGGAATACTATTTAAAAAGGTCTCTGCACCCCTAACTTCACAGCAGCATAGTTTCTTTTTTTTTTTCATTTATTTAAGAAAGGAGACATCAACAAAAACATAGGATAGGAGGGGTACAACTCCACACAGTTCCCACCACCTGATCTCCATATGCCATCCCCTCCCCAATAGCTTTCCCATTCTCTATCCCTCTGGGAGTATGAACCAGGTTCCGTGAGATAGAGCATATGTTCACATGTATCCATAAACTAGGGCAAAATATATACCTGAAAGCAGAAGTACACTAGAGTCTGCAGTGAGTACCCCACAACACTTCATCTCCACCATTCCAAACTTTGGGTCCACGATTGTTCAGCAGCATAGTTTCTAAGAGCCCAAACATGGAAGCAACCCAGGTGTCTAACAAAAGATGAGAGGCTGAGAAATTGTGGTCTATATGCACAATGGAATACTACTCAGCTCTTAAAAATGATGAAGTCATATGTTTTACTTCGTGTTGAATGGAGTTTAAAAGAATCATGTTAAGTGAGATCACTAACAAAGAGGAGAATGAATACTGAATGATCTTACTCCTGGGGGAAATTAAAAACAAGGATAGAAAGAGAAAACACAAAGTGAGACTTGCACTCGGTGTTTGCACCAAAACAAAGGAGGAGAAGAGAAGGAGAGGAAGGGACTTTGGGGCCCCTGGGCTGAAAGGACCTAAGCTTGGGGTGACAGTGTTCTGCAGACACCCACCACAGGGAGGTGAGACTTGCACACATGTGTCAGCAACTACCCTGTAAACCATTACCCCCCAATAAAGTTATTTGGTGGTGAGGATTTTAAAGAGCAAGAGGAAGATGGATGGACTTACTCTATATCCTAGGAGAAGAGGAAAACAGTCGGTGATATACTAAGAGGGCTTTGATAAAATGGTGGGCAAAGGGAACTGGAGATTTCTGGAGGAGGGTCAGTCTATGCAATGTTTAACACCTCTGTAACTGGCCTGAGAGAAAGAGACAGAGATGAGGAGAGACTTACAACATGGCACTTGAATCTTTATCTCATAGACAGGAAGCAGGAGTTTGAACCTGGGTTTTTGCACATGGCAATGTGTGTGCTGTGACAGGTATGCCACCACCTAGCCTCATAAACAAAAAGTTAAGTCCAATGACTACTTCTCTTATTTATTTATAAAATAAAAAATAGAAAAAACATATGGTAAGTGGGGTAAAATTCCACACAATTCCAACTGTCATAGTTCCATATCGCATCCCCTGCCCTGATATCTTTCCTAATCTTTATTCCTCTGGGAGTATGGACCCAGGATCATTATGGGGTGCAGAAAGTGGGAGGTCTGGTTTCTGTAATTGCTTCTCCACTGAGAATGGGCATTGGAATGTCAAACCATACTCCCAGCCTGTTTCTATCTTTCCTAGTGGGGCAGGGCTTTGAAGAGTTGGGATTCCAAGATACATTGATAAGGTCATCTTCCCAGGGAAGTCAGGTTGGTATACTGATAACGTCTGCAACTTGATGTCTGAAATGACTACTTCTGAGTTGTCCTCACCCTTTGTAATAATTGAGTGACTTCTTTCTTTTTAAGGGTCCATAGACTTTTTGTTGGAATTTGAGGGCCTCTTCTCATTCAGGGAAAGATATATCTATCTTTGTGTCATAAGATCTAAGTGTGAGTTCAGATTTGTGACTCCCTCTCTGGGCCTAGGAAGTTTCTTTGGGTTGAATATGATTTCATGAGCCCAAGAGACCTCCTCCTACTAGGTCCCCAGAAAATCTACATGCTCTGCAAACCAAGCTGTAAATTCATGTTCAAATCTCTTCTCCCCTGTCTGTAGTAGTGTAAGGCCCTGGTGATCCACTGGGCATAAAATGTTGGCCAGAGACTGTGCTTGAGTCTCCCCCCCAAAAAAAAATCAATGTAATGGGCTGGTGGGGGGGGGCAGGGGTTGTTGCAAGAAAGACAATCAGCATCCTCTGATCCTGATTTACTACCTCTCCCAGGAGTGTCTCTCTTCCCTTCTGGTTCCCATTCAATGGTTTTCAAGCATATCCTTATTTGATCTGGTAGATTTGTGTGTTTGCTTATAAGTGAAAGTTCACACTGTCTCTGTTTCCCCGCTGGCCTTGTTTCTTGATGTGGAAGCCCTCTAGGTCCTTCTTGGTGCAGGTGGTGAGTCTCTGTTTGGGTCTTTGTCTTCTTCTGTTTTGTGTTGTTATTTTGATTTTTGCTTTTGGCAGCAACAAAAAATGCAGTGCTGCTCTGTGCAGTGTTCTGCTGGCATCTGTTTACAGGCACTTAGGTCAATGCCAGAAATGATCCCAGGATGACCGTGGGAGGGATACACAGCAGCTTCTATCTTTACATAACAGGCAGTTACTCAGATCTTACTCGGTCTCTGGAAGCCAGATGGACACACGGGGTACGCCCCCCAACAAAGAAACTGAACCCACTCTGCTCTGTCACGGGCACAGCCTCCGTGGTGGCCCGGATCCTAGCAGCTCTGCGGGTCATCATAAACTGGCTCTCTAGCCATGTGTTCATTCTTTCAAGGAGCAGGGGAAGTAGGTGCTGCCAGGAAATGGAGAAGCCTAGAGGTGGCCTGGCATGATGCCTCATCTGGACACTGAGCTTCTGTGCCATGTGCATTGGGCTGCATTGGAGGAACCTCCAGACCTGTGGGCTTTTTGCACCCTCTCTCATTTGAGGATCCCTGCGTCCCCCAGGTGTGGAGGTAGGAGGGCTGGCTGCTGCCTCCCTGGGTCTGAGCCTGTCCTGTGTGGCACCCCCACGCTGCCCTGGGCATCGCTCACCTCCTGGTCATGGCCCTGGAGAAGGAAGTCGTCCCTGCGGCTGAGGCCACCAAGAAGATCTGGATGGTGGACTCCAGGGGACTCATTGTCAAGGTGGGTTGGTCTGGGGGCAAGACTTGGGGTATCATACAGCAGCTGGAGATGGGGTGCTTACATGTGAGGGGGAAAGCCTGGCAGGCAGGAGAGAGATGAGGAGGTCAGGGCAGGGACTGCTCTTTATTTGGACTGATAAATTGATTTTTCCTACCAGGGTTACCACACTGCTTCACTGTACCTGACGGCCATTATTAATGCAGAGAAAGGGAGAGAGAGAAACACATAGGGAAAAAATGAGAGGAAAATAGAGAGAAGGGGAGACTTCTGAAGCACAGGGTGATCCCCCTCAGATGTCACTCAGAACCTGAATTCAGGTCCCAGATTCCATTAGCTTAGAAAACTGGGGAGAGGGACAGGAGTGACAGTTCAAAGGTCATAGCTGAAAATGCAAAAACCGGGGCTAGGAGGTGGCACACCTGGTAGAGCACACACGTTCCCATTTGTGAGAACCTGGGTTCAAGTGCCTGGTCCTGACCTGCAAAGGAAAAGTTTCCTAAATAGTAGAAAAGTCTGAAGATGCCTCTCCTTACTCCCTTTCTATCAGTCTCTGTCTCTATAAAAAAAAAAAAAGGGGAGAAAAAAAGAAAAGAAATGTAAAGAAAAGGAGGATGGAAGAAGGAAGGAGACAAAGTGATCACTGTGAGTAGTGGAGTTGTGTAAGCACTGAGCTTACACAATAATACTGCTGGCAATGATAATAACAATAAATTAAAGTATAAGAATCATGGACACCTGCATGCAAGAGCCATATATTTCAATGGGCAGGGTGCATGCCTTGCCATGCACTTGAATCACATTCAAACCCTAGCACCACATGGGAGGTTGTCACTGTACTGGGAGAAGCTCTGGTGCTGTGGTGGCTCCCCTTCCGTGTGTGTGTGTGTGTGTGTGTGTGTTTCTCTCTCTCTCTCTCTCTCTCTTTGTCTCTCTCTCTCAGTACACAGAGTGCTCTCTGTGGCTCAAATGCAGCAACTCTGCCTAGGTTCCCTGTAGGACCATGTGAAATCTTGGTAGAGTTTAGGGGCGCTCTCCTATCCTTGGATGGAGGTCTGGAAGGACACCCCACTTGTTGGCCTCTCCCGTATAAGGGTGAGCTAAGAGGGAAAAGTCTTCCATGACTCAGTTTCCCCTTGCTAGTCTCTCAAGCCCACATAAAGCAGACAAGCCTCTCACATTAAGTTTTCCCTGATAGCAGGCCAAATGGCTGCCTGATTGAGAGTTCACTCAAAGTTCACTATAGTCCTTCAAAGTTCACGCATTCACTATAAGTTCACCTTTTGATCATATAAGAGAACAAACTTTATCATACACTCTTTCCAGTGATTTGGCTGTGAGACCCCCACATCTATTTCCTTGGTTTTGATCTATGACTTACATGAAGCCTTACCTCTTTCTGTTTCATCTCATTCTACTGGTTTTACCACTATGCTTTTCTTAATACCTTTGGATAATTAACATGCCCACATCATGGAGACTAATTGTCTTGACCTTTTGGTATCACATCAATTCTTGTCATTCCTACCCCTCCCCACCATAGGGGTAAGCTGACCTTTAAAAAACTTGTAATTTATGACATATATGAATAATGTCCTTTGTTCTCTTTTCTACAAAGCCGTGTGTTTTACACTAAATAAATTAGAGCTTCATACTAAGATCTCTCCTGGTGTTCTTACTGCATCTCAGAGTCCCTATAACTTGCGACAAAGAAGCCAGTGGCTTACCTCCTGGTTGGAGGCACTCCACGTGAGCGCCAGCAGTTCCCTACAGCCACACATCTTCTTTCTCTCCAAGCAGGGGAGGAGCCATCTGAGCCCTGAGAAAGAGACTTTTCCCCAGGACCATGCTGAGAAGGGCTCCTTGGAGGAGGTGGTGCAGCAGGTTAAGCGATGGGTTTGATAGGCTGAGCCCCTCGGGTTGTAGGAGTGGCCCGAATTCTGCTTGATGTGTGGTGTCAGAATCCTTGTTCTCACAGCCCTGTGTGTGTTCAGTGGCCACCTCCCTGTCATTTGCTAGTCTGGGGAGACTAGTGCTTGTCTGATGTCTTGTGATTGTATGGTCTGGTGGGTGGCCAAAGGGACCTGACAGAAAAAGTCAGGCCGTGAATATTATCAATAAGGGCTTTATTTGTGTGCTTCTGGAGCAAGGTTCTCGGTTCCGGGCAGGTAGGGGGTCACATGAAGTTGCAAGCAGGGTAAAGGAGGGAGATTCTTTCTTTTTTTTTTAATATTTATTTTATTTATTTATTTATTCCCTTTTGTTGCCCTTGTTGTTTTATTGTTGTAGTTATTATTGTTGTTGTTGTTGTTGTTGTTGGATGGGACAGAGAGAAATGGAGGGAGGAGGAGAAGACAGAGAGGAGGAGAGAAAGATAGACACCTGCAGACCTGCTTCACCACCTGTGAAGCGACTCCCCTGCAGGTGGGGAGCCAGGGTTCGAACCGGGATCCTTATGCAGGTCCTTGTGCTTTGTGCCACCTGCGCTTAACCCGCTGTGCTACAGCCCAACTCCCAGGAGGAAGATTCTTATAGGTGAGGAGAAAAAAGAAACTTAGGTGAGAGTCCAGTGGGCATTTTCCATGACGTTAAGTGTGGTGGGTCTGTGGTTTAGGAAATTGCTAGTCTCCAGCAGGCATTCCAGGGATGCGCTGGTATTGCTGTGCTCTACATTCTTATGACTGAGTGTTTTTATCCACAAGTGCCTTCAATGGTCAGGCCCTCCCAGATCTATCATTCTGCCCTTTTTGGTCATATATGGAGGTAAGGTCATTATTGCTGCTTCCTGCTAAACAGGGGTGATGTGGGGTGTGAGTTAAAGGTCAGAATAGGTCTGCAGAGGCCCAATGGGCAGAGGAATGTAAGAGTGTAGAAGAAGTTGGTTGACAGATACTCTGCATAGCTCTTGAATACAGGTCATAATGAACCTAATAAGGCAGGGTTAAAAAAAAGCAAAGAAATTAGGATTAGAGTGATATCTCTGTAGAATCTTCTCATCCTCTAGATACTTCTTTTATTTGTTCCCACTGTGGTGCAGGGGGGTCAGGGGGAGGACAGAGAGGGAATCCACAGTTAGTCTGGGTGCTTTCTCCCCAGCTGTCCTGGTATCAGGGCTGTTGGGCTATGCCATGGAGGAGAGAGGAGATCCGGAGCAAAGAGGGAACACAAATCTTTATTTGCACGGGCACTTCAGAGTTGCGTGAGAGTGCTGTGGTTCGGGGCACGTGGAGGTAGCAAAAATGGCCACCTCCTGGACCACCCTCCTTTACATCTTATCACCTAAGTGAAAAAATGGGCAAAAAAGGCTAGGGGCAGAAGGAGAAGGGTTTTATAGGGCAACAACCAGGAGTGCCGTGTCTGGACAGGATTGGTTGAAAAAGGCACTGAGAGAATATCTTGGGAATTGGCAAAGCCTGAGGGGATAGCCTGACAGATGCGACTGCATCTGCATAATTCCCCAGCATCTCCCCCTTTTCCTTTATATCTAATGGACCCAGTATAGGAAATATAGAGTGGAGCAGGTTTAAGTGTTTTTAATGGAATGCTGTGCTCAGGTGTGGAGATGTAGGACTTTTTGTGGGGAAGGGAAGACTTACATGGCTGCCAACTTTGTGAGATTCATGTCCCCCCCCCCCATGCTCAACCACTCTTTAGAGAGAGAGACTTACCTAGAGGGACTCATCTCATAGGTTAAGCTCTGCCAGGCTCCACCATCTCCTCACATTTTTTTGTATCTTTTTATCTAGTTATTACATTAATATAGTTCAATATCTGTAAAAGACTCTATCTGTGACAGAGGAATGTTAGTGTACGGGTGAGCAGAATCCTTTTAGGCATAAACCTGAATGATATAACAAAACAGGAAGGGACAAGTAGGGGAGCAGTAAGAGCCAGTTTGATGCTAAGAGGAGTCATGGTGTGCAAAAGGGGCATTTCCTGTCTCTGGGACAGGGCTTAGTAATGAGGTGAGGGGTTCTGCCTCTGGGGTCATCTCCTGCCCCGGGGGACAATGCTTAGTAATGAGGGGGTGTTTCCTGCCTCAAAGGACAGGACCTGCATGAGGGAGGGTGTGGCCTGCCAAGAGGAGGAGCTATTTGGCGTTGTATAGTCCTCAAGGCGACAGTCTGCAAAGTCCATGAACCACTCTGGGTCAGTCTTTGAAAAACCAGCAGCATGAAGGGAAGAAAGCTGCTATAAAATTGTGTAAAGTGTCCAAAGGGTATACCAGCAAGTCTGATAGAAGTCTCAGTCCAAAGTAGGTGACTAGGGGGAGAAATGCCATGGGATGAAATGATGCACGTCTATCTCCACGGGGTACGTCAGCCACTGGAATTCTGCTTTTCTGTAGAAAGTGGGCTGGAACTGCCATAACATGACAGACAATGCAGAAGCGGGAAGGGCATACAGGCAGTAAGAAAGTTCTGTCCTTGGAGTCTGTGAATCAGGTTCTTCAGATCGCATCAGGTTTCGGGGGGGGAGGGGTGCCACTGTAGCCATGCCATCTAGTGGGCGATGTCAGAGTGTGTAGGGGTCCAGATGGTTTTTCCCAGGATTCCTGTGAGAGAAACACAAAGAATCTGCTTCCCGTGGTTAGCAGGGCATCTGATTTGAATTTCATATAGAAAAAGAGGTTTGATGCCTTAGCCAACTGAAAATTGGGGGATGTATCTTTCTTTATTTCTTTGTTTGGTTAATTGGGCCTAGGTGTTTGGAAGGCCTTCTCAGCAACCATTTGTCTTTGGGGGTAGTAAGGGATGTTTGTGGCATGGGTCGATGCTATAAAGGGAAACATCTTTAAATTGTTGGCTGACAAAGGCAGGCCTATAGTGGCAAGATGAGATACACCAGTTAAGTGTAGAAGAATATGTGAATGTTGTTAATTCACATAGGTTGTGTACGGAGGAACTTCTTATAGTTTAATACCTTACCATATGAGCAGATGCTTCTTCATGTGAAGGCTTTGACATAGTTGTAGTCAATTACTTGTGAAAAAATTAACAAGTTAGAAGTTTACTATAATTGATGATTCAATGATTATAATTGGTTTAACTATATAATTTTGTTTAAAGGTCATCTAATGTGACCTCCTGTAGCAGTCTCTACATCAGGATCTTTAGACCAATTTTTGTTAAAATATATATCGCTTTTTTAACCATTTTTACTTTGGACTATAAACAGACTCAGGTTACTTAGAGAGTTAACACATGTTAGTGACAATGGTTTTAATATTTTCAGTGTCAGGGTGATGCCAGATCTGTTGTGGATTAATTTCCACAAGATAGCTTACAGGGCACTTTGGGGGGAACTCCTATAGCGTCCTGTATAGAGAATTTGTATTTTAGTTTGGGGAATGTATTGTCACGTTAAACATTTAGACTTTTACCTTAAATAGTTACTTTTAGCAAATTAGTTTTGCCTTGCCTTGTAATAATGTAGCTTTAAGGTTACACTTTTAACCATTAAATTAGTGTTTACCAAACTTGAAGCATACCCATAAACATTTAGTTATAACACACAATTTGAGAAAAACTTTATTATGAAAACATATCATTTTAAAAGAAAATTTAGATCTATCTTTACTCACACAGTTTAAGACTAACCATTTTATATATACCAAGACTTTTACATTAAAAATCAAAAGAGAGAAAAAAATTGGAATGTTTCTGGACTTCTCCAGAAAACTTGGCTGCATCCAGCATTTTTATATAAAGTCACTTACGTTTTTTAGAGTACTGTGAGCAAATGGGTCATACAAAAATTTTTGGTCATTCAATACACTCACTCACAAAACACAACTTGCCAGTCATAGCATAAGATATTCAGAGAAGGGGTAGGAGAGAGGGCTCTGTGAGCCAGATTTTACAGATTTCACCATGTCATATTATGGGTCCTGGGGTGCATCCTGCATCTACTTCTCTTTCAGTATTTCTTGTTCCTCGGGGATAGCAGCTTCATCATGCAGGTATCGTTGGACATGGTGGCCAGGGACCCAGACAGGTTTGGAGTACTTCTGTGGAAAAACGCATGTGAAACCCCTCCCGATGGTCAATAGGGGGTCAGGCCCTTTCCACATTTTATTGAGTGGGTCTTTCCATTTGACCTTAATAGCTGGGAGGGTGGATGGTGTTTGCCAATGAAGAATAGTAGGAGGCAGGTCTGAGTTTTTGCAAATATTAAAGAGATTGAATGTAGTTAAAGCTTTTGCTAGCTGGATATTGGGGGCTACGTTCATCCTTTATCTTTATTTAATAGAGCCTTAAGGGTTTGATGGTCCCTCTCAACAATGCCTTGTCCCTGTGGATTAAAGAGAATGTCTGTGGTATGAGTAATGTTCCAATGGGAACAAAATCTTTAAATTGTTTGCTGGTAAACACATTCCTATTGTCAGTTTTCAGTTGAAGAGGTAAGCCCATTACAACAAAACAGGAGAACATATGGATTATAAGCTTTTTTGAGCTTTCTCCCATCTGAGCTGTCACCCACATAAATTTAGAAAAGGTATTAATTGAGACAAACACATATTTTTGTTTGCCAAAGTTGGGTATGTGGGTGACATCCATTTGCCAGAGATCATTGGCTTTTAAGCCTTGGGGTTTATCCCCAAGAGTTTGAATAGCAGGTGTTTTTATGAGACCTGCACAGGAAGAACATGTAGCAAGAATATGTTTCAAATGTGCTAAAGGAACATCAGGAAATCAAGCTCAAAGGTCTTTAAGATTAACATAGTCTACGGCCATACCACCCTGAACACGCCCGACCTCGTCTGATCTCAGAAGCTAAGATTAACATGGGTTAGAGAATGAAAGTCAGCAGGATTAGAGACAGAGGTTAGGAGAATTCCTGTGGAGGTGAGGCAGTCAGCTGCAGCATTCCCTTCGGATAGCGAACCAGGAAGAGGGCTGTGGGAACGAAGGTGTTGAACATACATTGGTTGGGTTCAAGAACAGAGCATAGAGAATTTGAACCAAGAGAGAGGAAAGTGGGTTGTCATCAATTTTCACATAAGAATGATCAAGCAATGGAAGTAAGTTAACAGTATACACACTGTTAGAAAAAAGGTTGAAGGATTCTGGTACAGCTTTTAATGCAAGGAAAACAGCATAAAGTTCTCTGTACTGAGGGGAATTATCAGGAAGCTCAGTAAAGAGGGGTTTAGGGGATTCCTTGTCTGGGTAATATGTAAGGGAAGCAGCTGCCTTTTATCCACCATCAGTGAAGACAGTAGGAGCAGAGGGGATGGGATCTAGAGAGAAACGTTTAGGTACTAGTAGAGGCAACAGAGGTAAAGAAGCTATTAATTTATTAGAAGTTAAATGGTTATCTATTTGTCCTGGAAACCCCACTAAACTTACAGCAAAATGAGAATGGTGGTGTATGAGCCACTCTATATCTGTGAGAGAAAAGTGAAGAATAATTAAATCCGGCTCCCTTCCTACAACTTGAACCGATCTGTTTCTTCCTTGGTGAACCATGAATGCTAATGCATCTATCTCAGTAAGAAGTCTTGGAGCTCCGCCTACTGGCATATGAAGTCACTCGAGAACCCCATGGTTCTGCCACAGTTCCCCCACTACTGTGGGGGTGTAGTTAAAGATTAGAAGGTTTACCAGTGAGGAGGGGGAGAATTGAACAAGGTTCATGTCTTGGAGGGCCTGGTTAACCTTTCCAGTGCCAAGGAGGCTTTGGGTGTTAACATACATTTTGAGGATGGCTCTTTGTTTCCTTTTAACAGGTCAAAAAGTGGTTGGA
Source organism: Erinaceus europaeus (assembly GCF_950295315.1). Classification (NCBI taxonomy): domain Eukaryota; kingdom Metazoa; phylum Chordata; class Mammalia; order Eulipotyphla; family Erinaceidae; genus Erinaceus; species Erinaceus europaeus. Next base: position 50,216,606 of record NC_080178.1, on the reverse strand, counting down.
GACAGCTAGTAGGCAGATAAAGATACTGCATAAGCCAATATAAATTTCCAAGAAAACTTTGTAAAGAAGCAAGAGTGAGATTAGAAGCAAAGGTAACAAGATTTTAAAGGATGAATTTGCGTTAAAGAAATTTCTGAACCTAAGAAATATATTGGAGGAATTAGCTATTCCTTCTCAGGAGCTACATTAAGGCCACTTTTCTTTAAGGCAGGAATAAGAAAATCACGTAGGGCACGGAGATCTGTTATCTAATTCTCCCTATATTAAGATGCCATCCATGTAGTGAAAAACCTTAAGACCCTTATGAATATATGGAAAAAGGGCAGATTCAACAGCCTCTTGACAAATTGTAGGACTATTGGCAGTACCACCCATTCAAATCTATCAGCAGGGCTGCCAATATTAATGGAAAGAACACAGAAGGCAAAACACTTACTATCTTGTGGGTGCAAGGGAATAGAGAAAAAACAATCTTGTATATCAATAGCCATGATTGGAATTCCCATGGGAATTGCAGAAGCAAAAGGCAAACCGTTTGGGGGGAGCCCCAGACTTGCATGGTTTTATTTACCACACAGAGATCTTTGAGGAGGTGCCATTTTCCCGAGTGTTTTTTAATCACAAAGACAGGAGCATCCCACGGGCTTCAGGAATGACGAATGTGTACCAAGGAAAACTACTCTCAAACAAGCAATTTTAAAATTTCTAGTTTATCCCTAGGCAAAGGCCACTGTTCCACTCAGACAGGCTCATTAGAAAGCCAGTCTAAGCAGGAAGTTTGGTTACGAACAGTGGCAGTTAGTATTGGGGGTGCTGGTTAGATCTAGAAGTCTCACAGGAGGGGGTGTTGCACTCTGAAGAGGCATCTGTGGGTATTATAACATCGAAAGATTCCAGAATATCTCTGCCCAGTAGGTTGGTGCTAATATCAGCTACCAAAGGGTGGAAGTGTCCAGTAGTCCCTTCGGGGTCTTCCCACATAAGCAAATCTGGTGTGAGAAAGGCTTGGTTCAACCCTCCAACTCCGTGTAAATGGGGCCCTGGGAGGAGTTCCAAATTCTGGGGAACCTCTGCTTGCCTTAGAATCATCTTTTCTGCCCCCGTGTCAATCAAACATTTAAAAGGAATATTGCCAATCCTTACTGTCATAGTAGGGTGACCTCATTGTAAAACAGAAATGGTCCACAAAATTTCAGGGTCTGAATTTGAACCATTCAGGGACATGCCATTTTTTATGAAACTTGGACCAGCAATCTCTCCTCCAATAAAAACCTTTCTGGCATCTAGGACAAGGTGTTCGTGGCCTCTGGCTCTCTGACTGGAGGCATGGTTGTCCTAAGGTGGGGTCACAGCTTATCTGGACATTGGTTATGCCAATGCCCTTGGTAACCTCACTGAAAGCAGGCCCCATTTTGCTTATGTGGGGTAGCTGCATAATCCTGTGTCATAATGAGTGCCCCATAAGAGCCTGGTCCATGTTCTTGTGTTACTAAAATCCAATTATCTGTCTTTTGGTGTTTAAGACTGAGGCATGCCTGATGGAATTCCGGTAGCATTCCATCCCAGACAATAGAACACAGGAGGAGAAAACGGGCTTTATGATTATAAATCTTTCTCTCTAAGCTTGACCACACTCTGGAAATGAAGTTAGATAAGGATTCATGGGTTTCTTAGCGAAGGGAGAAAATGTGGACTGAGGTTGCTCCTTTGGGTTGGGTTAACCTCTCCCATGCTTGTGATGTGCAGACGCATATATATTCATAATAACCAGCTGGAAACTTGGCTTCTGCCTGATGAATTCTGGTTTCAAACTCTCCTTCTCCAAACAGTGCATCAAAATTCCACTCCAGCTGGTTCTGACTCTTTCTCTGGGATTGCTTTGAGCATTCACCATGAAAACATGCCTCCCATTGCAGGTAGATGGGGTCAGGGAGTGTAGCATGAGCTACGTGCCTCCAATCTTGGGGGTTATTAAGGTGCTGGAGAAAGCCTCATAAAATGGAGTTGGTCCATGGGGCATGAATGCCGTCATGCTTAAGTGCCTGTCTGAGCTCCCTAAGTTCTTTGGAGGAGTATGGGTGCCATACCTTAGGGTTTTGTCTATTGGGTACCACATTTACCGGGAAGGTGTGGACTTTTTTGATAATGAGGTAGCAGCGGGGGGTGGAGTCATGGACATGTAAGTCGCTGGAGGAGTGGCAATGACAGCAGCAGCCAGAGAAACTGAACACGTGTCTGCCAAAATGGAACACTTGGGGTAAAATGCAGAGGGCTTAGGCAGGGCGATATATATGTATATATATATATATATATATATATATATATATATATATATATATATATCTCAAAAGCTGCAAACATAGCCAAGAGTAGTATCCACAGTGCAGCCCCAAGTAAAACATCTCCAAGATAGAAATCCTGTCCCATGAGAAAAGAGTAGAGGGTTTGGGAAGCCTCTTCCTAAAATGGAGTGAATCCCATGGCAAAGAGGAACATGGGGCTGCAGAGAGTCAAGTGGCTGTGTACTTACCTGCATCTGGGCGGGTCAAGCCCCACGTTGGGTGCCAGGTGTCAGGTTGTGCCTTGGAGAAGAAAGAGAGAAAATCCAGAGAGAAGAGAGAACACAAATCTTTCTTCACATGGGCACCTCAGAGTTGGGTGAGAGCGCTGTGGTTCGGGCCACGGGGAGGTAGTAAAAATGGCTGCCTCCCAGACCACCCTCCCTTGCATCTAATCATCTAAGTGAAAAAATGGGCAAAAGAGGCGAGGGGCAGAAGGAGAAGGGCTTTATAGGGCAACAACCAGGAGTGACGTGTTGGGACAGGATTGGTTGAAAAAGGCACTCTGAGATCGTCCCAACTCTTGCAGGAACTGGCACTGCCAGCTTGGCAGATGTGACTGCATCTGCATAAATCCCAGCTAGGGCTGTGAGGTTGAGGGTGTACTGAGGGTGGGGACTAGGCAGAGAGAGGGTGGACTAATTGGAGGGTGTTTGATAGATGGTGTGGAGTGGACTGGTGGATGTAGGGGTTTAGGCAAACACCCAACATCCAGTCTTAGGTTGGGTGCCTTGTCCCCAGCTGCCCTGAGAGTGGATGGGGAGGGTGGAAGGATAGTGGTTGTGGTGGGGGATGTTGAATGGGGTAAAGTGTGTTGGGGTGCTGAAAGGGGTAGAGACAGGTGAACTTGGGGCAGGGGTGGGATTTGGGGTTGTTTAGCGGGGTTCCTCCTCTTTGGTTGGGTGCCTCCTCCCTCAAGCACCCAGTCCACCCTCAACCAACCCTCCAGCACCTGCTACCAGGGCAACTGGAGAGGAGGCACAAGCGACAGTGAGAGGCCTTCCTCAAAACAGTGAAAAGGAGACAAGGACAGTGACACCCCCGCAGTACCTGCTCCCCTTTCTCCTAGCCTGCCCTTCTCCTCTCACTCACTGCCACAAATGATGGTCCCTTCTTGGGAGAGGAGGAGGAAATGCTTTCCAACAAAATCAGAACATCTCCTTTAGAATAGATTATATCCCAGTGAGAAAGATAGTATGGTGGCTCTGCTAAAGACTTGCATGTCTGAGACTCTGAGGTTCCAGATTCAATAATCTGTATCATCATCAGCCAGAGTGAAGGAGGAGTAGAGAGAGGAAGAAGAGCAGAAGAGCAGGAGTGTGGGATGAACTGAGAGTGGGCAGGCCAGCCGTGCAGAAGGCGCAGCTCTGCCTGCCATGTCTGCGGCCCTGTTCCCAGCATCCGAGCAGCATGGAGGGAGCCCATGCCCAATGCCCCGCACCATGTGACATAGAGCCGGCTCCAGTGGGAGGGCGGCAGGTGGAAACCAGAGTTTGTCTCAGAGAGAAATGTTCCAGAAACAGAGAAACAGTCTCTTGAACAAGGGGAAGAGGCCTTTGGAGATCTCTTCACAGCAGAAAATCAGCCCATAGTGGGTAGGTAGCCAAATCTGCACTTATATGGGGGATGGACAAGAAAGAACCCACGTTGGGTGCCAGTATGTAGTCATGCATGAATCCCTTCTTCTTCTAGCATTTGCCCTTCTTCCGTAGCCAGTCAACAGCGTCAGGTTGAGCCTGATGTAAAGTTTCGAGACCTCCTTTGAATCTGGAGAGGTGGCAGTAGTCGACTATGTGGGTCACAGTCTGTCTGTAGCCTCAGGGGTAGTTCAGGTGGTCTCTGGCTCCCCAGCGATGGAACATAGCGGCGCACCAGCCATGGCCTGTTCGATAGCGATTGAGGAGGGCCCAATAATAATGTGCTAGGTCAAAGCCGGGTTGACGCTTGCAGGGGTCTGTGATGAGGTGTTTGGTCTTTACCTCAGCTGACTGCCAACTCTGTTTCCAAGAGTCTGAAACAGAGAAGTTCAGTGTAGGCATAGGAGACCAGATTGGATGACGAGACGTCAAGCGTTGGACAGGGTGGGCGAAGATATCCGCGTATATTGGCAGGTCCGGTCGAGCGTAGACTTGGGAAATGAACTTCGATGATGCCGCATTCTGACGAATATCTGGCGGGGCGATGTTGCTAAGAACTGGCAGCCATGGAACCGGGGTGGAACGGATGGTTCCAGAAATTATCCTCATGAATCCCTGTAAACCCCCAGATCAGAGTGGAAGAAACAAGGAGAGGAGGCAACTTGCAACTCCAGAGGGCAATTACTTGTCAAAAGCCATGGCATCTTCATCTCACTGCTGCTTCAGCACAAAGTCTTTATCCCATTCTTTCTGTAGGCTGAAATTGATTTTATTCCTTCTATCCTGTTCTGCACATCTTTCTGCTAAATGCCTGGATGGAAGGCAAAAGTCTGACTCCATCCACTGCCACCACCGCCCCCCAAGTCCTCTCTCCTTTGCACTCAGTGGGAAATCTGGTTTTGCCCTCACTCTTTGAAATAAGAGGTAAAGACAAAGGCCAGGTGGTGGTACACCTAGTTAAAGGCACACATTACAGTGTGCAAGGACCCAGGTTCAAACCTTATGTCCCCAGCTTCAAGAAGGAAGTGCATCAGGTTTCTCTCTGCCTCTCACCCTATCTCTATACAAGACAAATAATTTTTTCAACAAAAAAAGAAAAAAAAAGAAAAACTGTCAATGACATGAGCAGAAACAGTGAACTCTAGGTCTCTCATAACTGAGTGGTCCAGGTCTGCTTGCTTTCAGCCAAATCCCTCTTCTGGTCAATCAATTACCACTCAAAACTGTTTATTTCCTTTAACTGATTTAAAATCTTATCTCACAGGGTGACATGTGACATGTGACAGCATCAGAGTGTGACTGGGGAGAGTGAGATGAGAACCAGGGTGGGGTGAGCTAGGGCCAGTCATGAACTCTCCATGTGTCCACCCATGTTTCTACTACAGTGTCAAGGGAGGGGGAGGAGAGGGAGGGGAAGGAGGAAAGGGTTATGGTGGGGAAGGAAGGCCCACAACCCTTACTGTTCTTGGTTTTTCTGTAGCATGTGTTTGTCTTGTTGCTGACTTTCAATGTGGCTCAGGATAATTTTTCTTTTGTCTCCTACAGTGGTTTCTACCTGTTCTTTCATACAGTTTATGTTTCACTGCTGCTTTCTCTTTCTTCCCAACGATGGTGTAGGTGCCCATGGGATTATTGATGGGCAGACTTTAAGTTTTGTGTTTCAGCTGGAACAGAGAGTCATTGTGAAGGCTGCAGCTTTGGTCTACAGTGACAGATAGAATTTGTCTTTCTTTTTTTTTCTTTCCTATGGGGTGTGTGTGTATGTGTGAGCAATCAAACCCCAGGGCAACAGCTGTGCAATCACAGAGTCTTTCATTACTAAGCTCTCCCCTTGACCAAAAGCCCTGCATGGTGAACAACACAGTGGACTATCTATCATGTACAGAGAGTTGTCAGGTTAACTAGATAATGGTTTGAAAAGAGGACTATTTAGGCAGATACAAAAAGAAGGCATAGTGACTAAAAACATATAAATGGTGGTGAAGCATGTTGACTACCATCTGAAATGAGGTTTCTTGAACCTTCTGCACCTACAGTCCACCTGAGGTTCTTCCTCATGTGGAGACCTCAGTTCTGGGGGTATGGAGAGGGGCCCAAGAGTCTATGGAATAAGCTCCCACCCAGAGAGGAAGTGTCACTCTTGAAAGGTCACTGGTATCCCTTCTATGTGCCCTCCAGAGAGTGGGCTCAAACATTCCAAGACAGGATTATATTTAATAGAGAGGCAGAAACAACTCTTACATAAAGCTGCCATTCTGGTTCTTATGTCTTCTCATAGCATCTGCAATGCTGAGCTAATAGGCTGAATTCATTTTTTAAATATTTATTTATTTTTTATCAATGAGAAAGAGAGAGAGAGTGGACCAAACATCACTCTGGTACATGTGCTGCCAGGGATTGAACTCAGGACCACATGCTTGTGAATCAGTGTTTGTTCACTATGCCACCTCCTGGACCACTAGGCCACACTCTTCATAAAATGTTCCTTTTTGGCATTTAGTCTCAAATTTGCAAGGAAAAAGAAAATAAATTTTAAAAGGCTGGAAATGTAATTCTGTTCATGCAGAACACTAATTTTCTAATCTTCCTCTCTACAAAGACTACATTATGATTCCAAATTATGAGCTTTTATGTTTTTTTTTTTTTAGCTGAGGAGAGGTTTTTCAGTCAAGGCCTTTATTTTTCAAACCCAAGGTCTGGCCCAAGCAAGCTAAGCAGAATGGCACCTGAAAATGGGTGGCTGTCTATGTTCTTCCTTGCACTCATGCAATACAGTAGAGTAAACTCTCCATTCATCCTCCAAACGCCTCGCCAATACATTTATATAAGCTGTGAGGAGATCAGAAAGTAGCTTCAGCTCCAAAATGTAGTGCACCAAACAAGACTTTAGTCTGCTCCTGAAAACCTGGCCATGCCCCAAACTTCATTCTCACATGAAATGCCTGATTTGGCACACTGCCAGGCAGACATGCACAGGACATCTGCAGTGGCCTTGTCTTGTCTGCTGCCCCACTACACCACCTCTCAGTAAAAGCATCTCACTACCTGGTTCTTGAACACTGCTTCCTTCTCCTTAAGCATCTGATATCTCCATAGAATCTGCTCATCCTCTAATTCTATTTTTTGTTTGCTCACACTGTAATATACCGCACTATTGACCTTGTCACACTACATGCAGAGATAGTATTTTTCCTACAATGACACCATGTGTCTGTTCCTACCTTTTGCTTTTTACCTTCACAATTCTTCTTGTGCTCCCCCAAGAATGGATTTCTCAAGAAGTGTGTTTGATTAAAGGAGGTATCAACAGCAGTCAGCAAGATGGGTGTGATAGTCTGAGTTCCTTGGTTTGTGGGAGTGGCCACAATTTTGCTTGATGTGCAGTGTCTACATCAACTCAGAATCCTTGTTCTCACAACCGTCCTCTGGGGATGTGGCAGAGAGATAGTAGAATCACAGGTCTTTGCTAAGCTTAATAAGTGTCTAGAATATCTGCTTGACTAGGCTGGAATCATTAACATAGTAGAAGCACTCTCCTTGTAAGAAAACACAGATCACCCCTTTCTCTGTCACCAGAAGGTCTACTTCAGGGAAGTTTTGAAGAGCCACCTTGGCATGTGAGGAGATTTGGTGCAGGAGGGAAGCCAGGGAAGCTGTGGTGGAGTCCACGGCTAGCTGGAGCTTGTCTTTGAAGTCTTGGGCTTTTACGAGACTGTCATCCAAGGCCCCTCTGACCTCAAATGTAAGGATAGAGATATGTAAGTTTGTTTTAGGGTAAGCATCAGAGACTACCTGAGGCCAGTGCAGTGAAATTTGAGTCTTTTTTAAAAAATATTTATTTATTTATTTATTCCCTTTTGTTGCTCTTTTTTATTGTTGCAGCTATTATTATTGCTGTTATTGATGTCATCATTGCTGGGTAGGACAGAGAAAATTGGAGAGAGGAGGGGAAGACAGAGAAGGGGAGAGAAAGACAGACACCTGCAGACCTGCTTCACTGCCTGTGAAGTGACTTCCCTGCATTTGGAGAGCTGGAGTTCAAACTAGGATCCTTCCACCAGTCCTTGCACTTTGTACCCTGTGTGCTTAACCCACAGTGCTACCGCCCAACTCCCAGAAATCTGAGAGTCTTTATTGTATCAACAACTAAAATTATTGCTCAGAGTGCTGTCTGGATCTTAGTGTAGCACAACCATTTGTAGAGGCAGGTGCAGGAAGGAAGCTAGGTTACAGAAGCCCAACATGTGGTGGTTAGGGCAGTCTGTTGCTGCAGTCAGGACAACTCGTTATGGAAAAAATCAACAATTAATAATTTCAGAACACTAGTATCTACTTTTTGTTGGCAAGTAAAGTGGTTGAACAGGTTCAGGTTAAGTCAAGATGGAGTCAGTTACGTTAAGGAAGAGGGGATCGTGCCACATTCCCCACTGTTTTTTGGAGATGATACCTAAAATCTTTGGCCTACCTTGAAGATTGTCTTTTCCTGGTTTGCCTTTTGGTTTGATATTTTCAGTAATATTATCCAATGATATAATTCTGGGTTTTAACTTGAATTCAATTCTAGTAGTGGGTCAAAATGTTTGTCTGTTCACTGCACCTGAATAGGGGACTAGGAGAATTCTCAGTTCTGAACAGCACCCCAGCCAGCCTGATAAATCTGAAATAAACCTGCTTGTCTTCCTGGAGTATCTGTACTTGGTTATGTAGAAGTCACAGACTACTGTCCAATGTTTCATTGTTGGTTTTTAACTTGAATTCAATTCTAGGAATGGGTCAAAATGTTGTTCACTGGATCTGAATAGGACATTAGGGGAATGCTCATTTCTGAGCAGCACCCCTGCCAGCCTGATAATTCTGAAATAAATCCGTCCCCCAGAAGGGAGTGTCTGGTCTTGGTTATGCAGAAGTCACAGCCTTAGGCCCATTCTCCTTTTAGCCTGAGTCTGACTGTGACCTGCCTCTTCTAAACTGAGGTCTGAAAAGGTACTCTTATGCAGGGTGGATGGGGTTTACTTTGGGTTTTGGTATTAGTTTGAACGTCCTTTTTCTAGTTCTGTCACCAGATCCAGTACAGTGGTGTCAAAGTGGTATGTACTTGGCAGAGAACTTTAGAGGCCAGTGTTGATAGCCTCATGGAACCTGTGGGGAATTGCACTCAGCTAGGGAAGAAGGGAACACTGTTTGGACATTTCTTTGAAGCTTCTGTGTTTGTTATACTTACATCCACAGTTTGAGGTTTCTGGAGACTAAGGAGAGAGGAGAGTTACACCCGGTCTATAGACCAGGACCCAGATGACTCACAGGCTCTCTGGAAGCAATGCTACTGGACTGCTTTCTTGTTGGGTGCTCAGTGAATAAAGCCTCTAACTTAACATCCAATAAAGAATGTTCTCCCTACTCTTTTCCCTGATCCAGCATTCTAGTCCTTTTTCCAACTATGACACAAAATCACTAGATAGCCTGGGTCCACCTGCATATTAGATGTCTGTCTCAGGCAGAAATTCCTTCTATCTACTTCCAAGATGGGTCAGAGAATGAAGGTCCATTATGTTACAGAAATGATTCTCAAAGCGCAAGACTTGAGCCAGTATTTGGTGCATTAGAGGACTTTATTACACCAGTGTATAAGAGACTCCAGGTCACTCTGAGAAGTTCTCTCCGCAGTTTTGAAAAGCCCACAGTTTTATTGAGGTCCCCCTCAGCAGTGGGCGTGTTGGGAGCAGTTTTCTTTCACTATTACAAAGTAGGCAGAAACAGACAAAGGTAATCTTTCTGGTTATTGCTATGCACCTTCCTTATCTGTGGTGTGGGTAAAGAAAGGGAAGAACTAGTGCCTGGCATGCATCAGTCTAGAGACAGCTCAATATACTCCCTAGTCATCAGTTTACCTTTAGCACTGCTGTCTGGGGCCCATTGGCTTAGCAATGTGGAGGGGAGGGAGGGAGAGGTAGCAACTACAGCCACTGTTTTAATTGCCAGGAGAGCAAGCACAAAGGAAATGCGGTCTGAGGCTATGTCTCCATATCAGAGAGGAAAGGCACTTCTTCACCAGGTACATAGATTAAAATATCCACATGGGGTAAATCAGGAGAGTATGCACTCTGTGTTCTTCTATTTCCCATAATAATTATTTTTAATAGCTACATTATAACATCATATATATATATATATATATATATATATATATATATATATATATTTATCACAACATTCTCAGCCAATCATCTGTTGTTGGGCACCTGGGTTGCTTTCAGGTTTTAGCTATTATGAATTGTTCTGCTGAACATAGGTGTACACATATCTTTTTGGTTGGGTGTCATGGAGTTCTTAGGGTATATCCCTACAAGAGGAATTACTGGGTCATAAGGAAGGTCCATGTCTAGCCTTGTAAGAGTTCTCCAGACTGCTCTCCACAGAGGGTGGACCAGTTTACATTCCCAACAGCACTATAGGAGGTCTCCTTTGTCTGCAAAATCTCTCTAGCATTTGTTGCTGCTGTTCTTTTTGATATATGCCATTTTTACAGGGGTGACGTGGTATCTCAGTGTTGTCTTTATTTGCATTTCTCTGATAATCAGTGACCTGGAACAATTTTTCCTATGTTTGCTAACCTTTGATCTCTTCTGTAGTGAATATGTTCATGTCCTCTGCTCATTTTTGGATGGCCTCATTTGTTAACACATTTCTAATAATGACTTGTTCTTTGAGATATTAAATCTCCTAAAAGCTTAGACGAAGGAGTACACAGACAACTATTTGCATTAATTTCTAAGATAGGGTTTTTATAAAAATAGCATTAAAGAACATAAATTATGGTGAGGTTTTCTATGATATAGCAATTCTTAACAATGGGATTCTCAAAGTTAATCCAATTGCCAAATAATTTGGTTAGAGCAATCTATTGCCTTCTTAAACCCTAAGACATCAGGAACTTTACATTTTCCCTATAAAGCTAGTATTTCTCTCAGTCCTGGAACCTTAAGGGTGGGGCTCACTTTCCAGCATGCTTCTCTCAAGTCATATCAACTGATACTGCATCTACTTAATCAATGCAACCAGTACCACCTCGGCGTGTTTCAGACTGTGTTCAGAGGCGTTGAATGTCAACTCTTCAGCTTCATTATCTTTCCTAGCTCATCGGTCTCCTTAATTCCATTTCAGGTGGTGCACTTCTTAAAAAAGTCTCAAAACCTAGATATAGACCAGGGCTCATGAGATAGGGCATATATACATATATGTATTCATAAATTCAGGGAGAATAAATACCTCTAAGCAAAGGTGCACAATTTGCAGTGAGTCTATAAATTCAACAAAGTAGAAAAATTAAAAAGAGTACCATAAAGTATGCAATCAAATAGTTTCTACTTAGACCTAGATACCCTCTTCACCTATTTCCTATTACACATCCCTCCATCACTCCAAAGCTAACCTTGTCAAAATAAGAACTATTGGTATGCTTCTAATTCTGCTTCTAAAAACCCCTTCTGTTTCATTTAGTTTCATCCCCCCTGCTTAAGACTATTCTATTTACATAACTAAACACCAGCATGCCGGCATGGCATTGGTTTAATCCCCACTTGTTCATGATGTCTTTTTGCTCTGCCCCCTATTGTAGTATACCCTGATTTGCACCAGTCACTTTTCGCTCCACCCTCTCTACGTCACATCCTGTTTCTTCCCTACTTGGTGAGTATATATAGGATTGTGTTTTTAGTTTAGTTTAGTTTAGCTTGGCTTAGATTGTGTTGTGTTCCGGTGAATAAAGAGATACTGCCTACAGCCCAGCCATGAGTCCCTGGTCGTTTGTCTCCCGCCAGTGAAGCTCAGCCCGACAAAGGACTACTAAAGCTTAAAAGGGGCAAGAGACTGGCATACTTTAATGATGACTCTTTAGTCACTACCAGGCCACCTCATCACATCCCAGGGAGTCCTGGGATTCCCATAGAGACACGGTGGGCCTAGACCTCTAAGAGATACATGTCACCACTGGTACTGAGCATCTCCATCAGGACCAACATAATGGACCCCTTTGTGGGCCTCTTATGTTGAGGACCTTGCCCTCAAGGTGAATCAACAATGGTAGGACTGTTCAATTATCCAAAGGGAGGTTGGATAACTTACTCTACCTACCAGCCGAGGAAGATAGGTCCTGAAATTAGTGCAGCCTAGAGTGTTTCTAGTAGTGACCACAGAATCTGAGCTCAGACCTACAGGGATGCAGAGGTTACATAGGCTCCTGTGATGAATATGGCCCCCAGATCAAACCAGTGGGGTTTACAGTTAACAATATTTATATAATTTATATAATTTTCCCATATTTGGAGCTACTCTCTTCCCTGATCCAGCTTTCCAGTCTAATACCACGTTACACTTTAACATCACACTCTTACATTAAATTATTGAAATGCAGTTTATAAATCTTAATAATATTCTGACATCAAATTCTTATATTACAATTATCTATCCCAAATACCTCCTCAGTATAAGACAGGTAGGTGCCCAGGAAAGGTCACAACAAATTATGTCCTCAGGTTGACAAAGCTGGTCCAGGCAGAGTTCTGGTCCGGATGGGTCCTCGTTCTGGTCCAGATCTGGTCTGGCTATGGTCCTGATCTGGTCTGGCTATGGTCCTGATCTGGTCTGGTTCTGGTCCTGATCTGGTCTGGTTTCGGTCATGATCTGGTCCATTTCTGGTCCAGAGAGCTGGTCTGAGTCCTTTACTGGTTTGGTTCGGGAATCTGCAGACACCTCGTGACTGAGGTCAGTGTGTTGATTGCCACGGGATATGCTGGATGGGGGCTTCAGAATTTACAGACTACCATGCAGTTCAAAAGTTGCCATCCATGTTCAAAAGTCTGGCACTTTTTGTTCCTGAGCTAGGCTGGAGTGTGGATTTCCAGCCAATGAAAATTGGGGGCTTCGTGACATGTACATCTAACTTTATCAGGCTATACAGATGTAGCGCTTGCCCTGCACAGGACTATATCTTATGCTGGCGTAAGGAGCATTTCAGAGAACTCAGGGACCGCATAGGGCTTTCCCTGCACAAGACTATCTTATGCTGGCCTGCAGGGGGGGTGGGGCATTTCAAAGAACAACAGGGGCTATAAGGCTTGCCCTACATGGGCCATTATCTTATGCGGGTGCAGGAGCATTTCATGGCGTTTGTCCTGCATAGGACTGGATGAATCAACCTGCCAATGCCCAGTTTCAGCGGGGAACCAATTACAGAAGCCAGACATTGACCTTCTGCACCCCATATCCCTGGGTCCATATCCCCAGAGGGATAAAGAATAGGAAAGCTGAAAAGTGCTCTGGCTAATTTTTAAAAAATAAATAAATAAATAATAAAAAAGAGCACTGAGAGTTTAGACCAATATTCCTAGTTCTAGATTGACTTCTTCACTTGACCCAGCAGGAGCACCACCTGGAGGACACCCATCACTCAGTCTCATAAATATCCATCAGGGCTGAATAGGGCGGCCCTGAGCAGAACTAGGGGCGGCGCCTAGAAACCCATCCCAGGCCACATCCACCTGGCCTGAGAGCGCAACCCAGAGGGGGCGTGGCCCGACGGGGCGTGGCCTGGATCAGCGCCCATGGGAGAACTCAACTGGCGCCTGCGCACCTTCCAGAGACTCTTCCACTAACAGGATGGGGGAGGCCAGTCCGGCTTCCTCTAGCTTTTCAATGCTGGTCTCAGTTTAAAAAGTTGGTCTGTGAATGTCCCTGTGCATAACGTGAGGGCTTTAACTCCAGCTTGGAAGATTAGGAGCCACGTGGTCATAGTCTGCTGCCAAGGCCGAGTGGGCTGGTCCACGGCCCAGACTCCAGCATCTTAGACCGCGGAGGTGTGGGCAGTGTTCCTGCAGCGTTTGCGCAGGAGCTGGGGTTGAGGGGAGACCCTCGGAGCCGCCTCTACTGTCCAAGCACCGGTGGGCCCTGCGAGGCAAGGCGCTGCCTTCAGAGCCCAGCAATCACTCTCAGTTGTGAACGGGACACATGAGGGCGGGCGCCCTGCGCCCCTTTGTCAGCAGTGTGGTGGCCGCACTCCCGCCCACTGAACATGGGAGCCCTTTGCCACAGTGGTGGCAGTAGGGGAACATGCCTGAGAGGGAGGCTGCTGAGAAGGCAGGAAGCTACATACCTGCCACCGAGAAGCAGAAGCTGAGCAGAGAGGAGAACAGCAACCCGCACCTGTCTGGGGATGAGATTGTGAGTGTGGCGCGGGGGCTGGGAGCGCGGGGCTCTGGGTGCCCTCTACTCCCATCCCCCTGGCAGCAGGGAGTCTGAGCAAGGACTCATGGCTTCTAGAGGTTCTGAGTTTTTATAGACTTATCTCCCTTTCCCTGTCTTCCCTTCCCCTTCTTTCACCACCCGTGGTCACGTTAAAAAACAACATTGATAATTTTCTAAAACGTTAAAAGTTCCATTAATGAGACTGGAGCAGGAACCTGGCTTGTGCAGACTGGGGGATCAAACCTGTGACCTTGCGTTTTCAAAGCCCGCACCCTGCCTGCTGTGCCTCCTCTCCAATCTCCAAATTTGAATCTATTACTGTTATGATTATGGTGACTATTACTAGATTTTTAAAGCTCTGTCATGAACCTTAGTGAATCATCTAGGCCTGTATTGACTGACTGTGTTGAGGCAGTCACGAGACATGGAATAATAATAACAGGTTGGCATTATTAGGGCAAGGGAGACCTGCATAATGGTTCTGCACAATCACTTTTCTGCCTGAGGCTCCAGAGTAACAAATTCACCCCCCAGCACTGCCAGCCGCTCGTGCTGAGCCATACTCTGATAAAAAGGAAAGGAAAAAAAATGAATGTTACCATTAAACCCAGTTTCATGGTGAAGTTTCTATCCAGTGATGTCCTCAAACTGTCTCAGTGATGATATGTTCAGTGATGATATGATATGATGATATGTTCAGTGATGATATGTTCAAAGTTGCTCTTCTAAAATATGAAGCCTCTTCTGATAGACTGCAAGATCATAGCTTAAACTGCTTTGTCACAGAAGGCTGGTGTAAGTCTCTCAGGGTGTGTGGTGTTTGTTTGCGTTGGACCCTTGCTAGGAGTAAGGTTGCATCTTACACATCTAGTCCCTAGAGTCTCCATCACTGAAATACACTGGCACAGACACAGCCTTTGCAAGTTAGGCCTTGACTTTCAAAGTATACAAGATAGTGGGGGCTTGTCTGTGGGATTTGTACTTGAAATTTCTGGAGACTGCATTTTACATCATTTTTCCTTTCCTGCTTGTGTTCCCAATCTTACTCTGTATTGGGAGTTTACACTTTGTAAAATATTTATTTTTCCCTTTTGTTGCCCTTGTTTAATTGTTGTAGTTATTATTGATATCATTGTTGTTGGATAGGACAGAAAGAGAAATGGAGAGAGGAGGGGAAGACAGAGGAGGGAGAGAAAGAAACCTGCAGTCCTGCTTCACTGCTTGTGAAGCGACTCCCCTTTGGGAGGGGAAGCAGGCGCTTGAACTGGGATCCTTACAGCAGTCCTTGTGTTTTGCACCACCAGGAGTTGACATTTTTGACCTCCTTTATTCCCGTCCTTTGAAAATGTTTTATTCTCTTAAATTTGTTAGGCAGGTTTTTCTCAGTGAATAGAAGCTGGGACTGGATACAGTTATTAGGTTAGAAGTCCCACATATAGGGAGTCGGGGGTATCGAAGCAGGTTAGCAGCAGGTTAAGTGCAAGTTGTGAAGTGGAAAATTCCTGTAACTCCCGTTTATGAAAACGGGGCTGGACAAGAAACCACACTAAGATATAAGCCACTTGTTGTTTGTCTTAAAAGAAATAGCTAGCTTAACTGCAAACCCAAGTCCTTGAAACCCAACCGCTTGCTCAAGGTCGAGGGAGCTGATAGCCAGGCGGTCTTAGCTGATAACGGGAAAGTGTGGCAACCCTATTTTGCATAAAGATTTGAAATCAAACAATTCCTATAGGCTGCTTAGTGTGTTGCTATGTCTGAAATGATTGGATCCCCCATTTCCAGTAAATTGTTATTGAGTGTGTTGTAGAATCCTCATTTTGCATATCTCCACACCCAGAATGCACTCTAGAATCCTATAAATTGTGTGGCTTGAGTTCTGTTTGGGGTTGAGCCTTGGTGGACTGCTGGCAGTCCCCCGCTCATCCCAGATTCGAATCTGTAATAAACATCTTTGCTTCCCTGCAGCGGATGGTGGTCTGGTTTTTACTCGCTAAAATGTTTTATTCTCTTAAATTTTTTTAGGCATGTTTTTCGCAGTGAATAGAAGCTGGGATACAGTTATTAGGTTAGAATTCCCACAGATAGGGAGTCGGGGGTATTGAAGCAGGTTAGCAGCAGGTTAAGTGCAAGTGAGTTTGAAACCTGCAGCCCTCCCCAGCAAAAGATCAGTTATGTGAAATAAGCCAGAATATTAAAGAGACTGGCACACATGAGGCCACATAGAGGTAGTATCATTCCCACCTTTCTCATTGGGGGTGCTTTCCTTGTATTTTTTGCTGATATGTCAAGTCACCAATTCTAGAATGCACTTGGGACTTTAATGCTTAGAGAACTTTACTGTTTGTAGTGTCCAGTTTCTTCTTTTTTTCTTCTTGTGATAAAGGGTAAGTGACAGAGAATGAGATAGACTGTGACACCACTCTACCACTTGGCAAACTCCCCCCCTATCTACCCAAGATGTTCCCATGTAGCGACTTGTGCTGGCACCCTGGTAAGCCACCTGATGTCCCCAACCTGCCCCTTTTTTCTTTTCTCTAGATGATAGGTGAGAGATAAGAGATAGAGAGATAGGAGAGACCCCACAGCACATCTCCAATACTCCTGAAGCCCTACCCCCACCCCACAAGCTGTCTTCTATGGTGGCCTGGGACTCAGACCCAGGGTCTTAGACATGGTAGCCTGTACACTCCACAGGTGAGCCACCTGCTGACACCAGCTGGTATGCTTTTTAATCTTTATTTGGAAACAAAAAAGTCTGTTTCTTAGAAAATGCTTTTTCTTTTTAGATCAGTCGGGCTATCCAGTAAAAGTAATTTGCTATTAAAAAAGAGTGTTAACACTTGGTGGATTTTTTCCCTAAACTTATTCCTTGCAGGATGATGCTGTCAGTGTAGAAAGTGGTACAAATACAGAAAGCTTCAATACACCTACAAATACCCTGAATACACCTGGAAGGAAAAGCTGGGGGAAGGGAAATGGAAGTCAAGAAGTGTAAATGCTCCTTCAACTGTGTGAATAGTCTCAAGGTACGTGCTGAACACTCAGCATTACAGTTACTTTGCAGTGGAAAGCATCTTTAAGAAACTGTCGAGTTTAGAATAATTCCAATTTACATTACTCTCAAGTTTTCTGTTTTGTAGTTGAGATGCATAGTCATTTCGTATTGCTTAACTTTTTGCTTTGCTTTGCTTTAAATGGGTAATACTTGGGACAGCAGACTATTTTGTCTATGTTTTTATTCAAATTAGCTATTGTGGGAAATGTTACTCTTTTGATAAAATCTTAAAAATATATAAGGAGCACTTGTTTCTAAAAATAGTTGGCCAATTAACTTTAAGTCTGTATGAATCGAATGAAATTTCTGTGCAGTTCATACATATATGTCTTGTTTGTTGCTTGTGATTGCTTTCAAAGAAAAGGGTATAAATGTGGGCTGGGGAGATAGCGTAATAGTTGTGCAAAAGAGACTTTCATGTCTGAGTCTCCAAAGATCTCAAGTTCACTCTCCAGCACCACTATAAGCCAGAGCTGAGCAGAAGTAAAAACAAGTGGGGGGGGGGGGGGTGAGAGTGTGTGTGTAAGGAAAGGGTATAAATGTAATACATTTTTGATTGTTGAGTATTTGTGGAAGACAGACTTGGTTACATAAGTAATTACACCCTCAGGGGAGACTGGTGGTGGCACACCTGATTTCGTGCCCATTATCTCCAAGTGCAAGTGTGAGGACCCAGGTTTGAGCCCACATTCCCCACCTGCAGGGGTACAATTCCACACAGTTCCCACCACCAGAACTACGTATCCCATTCCCTCCCTTGAAGACTTCCCTATTGTTTATCTCTCTGGTAATATGGACGCAGGATCATTATGAGGTGTAGAACGTGGAAAGTTTGGCTTCTGTATTAGCTTCTCAAGGGCAGAGATTCATACTCCCAACCTGTCACGAGACAGATTTTTCTATTTTATTATTTCGGTGGGGAGTAGATAGCATAATGGTTATGCAAAGAGACTCTCATGACTGAGGCTCTGAAGTCCTAGGTTCAGTCCCCTGCACTACTATAAGCCAGAGCTAATCAGTGTTCTGTTTTTTTATATATATATATTTATTTATATATAGTTGTTTTTTTATTTGCTTATTTTTGACCTGAGAACCCCAAAGTTCCCAGGTCCCCAGTACAGTCTCCAAAACCATCGTAAACCAGAGCTGAGCAGTGCTCTGGTCTTTCTCTCTGTATCTCTCTCATTACAATAAATAAAATATTAAAAGAGAAAGGAAGAACAGTGACTTGTCATTCAGTTGTTTCTGACTGGCTCTAGTTGGAAAGTATTGAGAATACAGCAAGGGCCAGAATGCTGTAGCCTTGGGTGATGGCCACTTGATTTGTTCAATAGTTATTGATCTTTGTTAAAGTTGGGAAGAGATCAGAGCACTGCCTGATTCCGGCATATGGTGGTGTCTTGGAGTGAAGCTGAACCTCAGGGGTTTCAGTCATACAAGCTTGTTGTGCTGCTTGCAGGGCTGCCTCTCTGGCCCTGGCCACTGTTTGGGTAAATAAACTTCATAGGTACACAGGCAGTGTCTCGCTGTCACTGCAGAGTTGAGTAGTGAAGCAAGAAGCCAAACAGTAAAAAATATTGAGTGGAAGGCATTGCTTTTGTTTATCACATGCTGTAGATTTTTTTCTTTTTGCCTCCGGGGTCATCGCTGGGACTTAGTTCCTGCATTACAAATCCAAATCCATTGCTCCTGGTAGCCATCTTTGTTCCATTGTTGTTGCTATTGTGATTGTTGTTGCTTTGGATAGGACAGAGAAATTGAGAGGGGGAGAGAAAGAAACTTGCAGACCTGCTTTGCCCTTTGTGAAGCAACCCTCCCTGCAGGTGGGAGCCTGGGGCTTGAACCAGGATTCTTAAGTCAGTCTTCACACTTTGTACTCTGTGCGCTTAACCCTGTGTGCCACCCCCCCCCATGTAGCCTTTTGATGAAAAGACTTGTTTAAATCTGATGGTGTAAAGAGAAATGAGAACTTCTGTGTCAGAAACTTTTATCAGTTCTTGAGAACCTCCACGTGCTGAATTATAACCCTTTTACTTTTCGAAAACAGTTACTTCTTAACTGACATATCTTAGGCTGATGAAAATGTTTACACTTGTGGGTGGACATATGATTGCAATACCAGCCATCTTCTGCTGGCTGTGGCTGGATCTAGAGGCATAATTAGGATTATTAATCCCATAACAATGCAGTGCATAAAGGTAGGTTTCTGGTTCAGTTGTAGTGCAATTGAACTCCCTCCCTCTCTCATCTCCCCAATTCTCCCCCTCACCCCTCTCAGTGCACCCCTGAGTACTACCTCAGAAGTATTTCTCCTCATTCAGGAAAGCTATCATAGCACTGAAGCTTCCTTCAGTACTATGGTGGCCAGGCTCAAACTGGGGTCAAGTGCATGACCAAGTAAGCATACTATAAAAGTAAGTTATGTTTGCCTGTCCTAAAATGTTTTTAAGACCTATAGGTATATTTTTTTCTGCTCTTGAAAGTTTGAGCTCATACCTGTAAATTTCCATGAGATACAAATATTTAAAGTTACAGTATAATCCCATTTTTTTACTTTATACAGCTGATGTCCAAGTTTTTAAAAAAATATTTATTTTCCCCTGTTGTTTCCCTTATTGCATATCATTGTTATTATTGCTATTGTAATTGTCACCTAGGACAGAGATAATTCAAGAGAAGAGGGGAAGACAGAAAGGTGGAGAGAAAGATAAACACCTACAGACCTGCTTCACCACTTGTGAAGCAACTCCCCTGCAGGTGGGGAACCATGGGCTAGAACTGGGATCCTTATGCAGGTCCTTGTGCTCTGCTAGATCTGCACTTAACACACTGCGCTACCACCCGACTCCCACCAAAGTCCAAACTTTACAAGTTACTATATAAAAGTCTACAGTAAGTGATTTTGACCTTTTTTTTTTTTTTTTTTTTGTCTGTGTTAGACTCTGGTGGCAATATTTGGTGGTGTGGAAGGGCACAGAGATGAAGTTCTGAATGCTGTAAGTTGAGATCTGCAGAGCAGTAACCTTCAGGTGTATGGAGCTGGGCATGACCCTTGTGGGCCTCTTCTCGTAGAAGGAAGAATATGATTTGTCTCATGGAATCTGCCAGCTTCACTGACTTATGACATAGAGGTTATTATCTTACAGGTGAAAACCTGAAGGAAGTTTCTTGGTGTTTGATCCATATTCTTTTTTTTTTTTTTTTTTTACTAGAGAACTTCTCAGCTCTGGCTTATGGTGGTACGAGGGATTGAACTTGGGTCTTTAAAGCCTCAGACATGAGAGTATCTTTGCATAACCATTTGCTGTCTACCCCCAACCCTTGATCAATACTCTTTTTTTTTAAATTTCTTTGTTGGGAGATTAAAGTTTCACATACCACAGTAAATAAAATAGTTTGTACATGAATAACATTTCTCAGTTTTCCACCTAACAATACAATCCTCACCAGGTCCTCTGTCATCCTTTTCCAGGACCTATACTCTCCCCCACCCCCAACCCAGAGTCTTTTAATTTGGTGTAATACACCAACTCCAGTTTGGATTCTATTTGTGTTTTCTCTTCTGATCTTGTTTTTCAGCTTCTGTCTGAGAGTGAGATCATCCCATATTCATCCTTCTGTTTCTGACTTATTTCACTTAATATGATTTCTTCAAGCTCCATCCAAGATGGGCTGAAAATGGTGAAATCACTGTTTTTAATAGCTGAGTAGTGTTCCATTGCGTATATAGACCACAACTTGCTCAGCCACTCATCTGTTGTTGGACACCTGGGTTGCTTCCAGGTTTTGGCTATTATAAATTGTGCTACTGTGAACATATGTGTACACAAATCTTTTTGTAAGGGTGTGTTGGGTTTCTTAGGATATGTCTCCAGGAGAGGAATTGCAGGATCATAGGGCAGGTCCATTTCTAGCTTTCTGAGAGTTCTCCAGAATGCTCTCCCCAAAGGCTGGACCAATTGACATTCCCACCAGCAGTGCAGGAAGGTTCCTTTGACCCCACAATCTCTGCAGCATTTGTTGCTGCTACCTTTTCTGATGTAGGACATACTCACAGGAGTGAAGTGATATCTGATGGTTGTCTTTATTTGCATTTCTCTAAAATTCAAAGACTTGGAGCATTTTCTCATGTGTTTCTTGGCCTTTTGGGTTTCTTCTGTTGTAAATATTATGTCCATGGCTTCTCCCCACTTTTGGATGTTGTCATTTGTTTTCTTGTTGTTGAGTTTGGCAAGCTCTTTAAATTTTTTGATTATTAAACTATTGTTATAGTGATTCAGTTTCATTCTTCTGCATGTTTCAACCCATTTTTTCCAACACCATTTGTTGAAGAGACTCTGCTTGCTCCATTTAATAGTCTAGGCACCTTTGTCAAAGATTAGATGTCCATGATGTGGGGGCTTTCTTCTCCGTTCTCACTTCTATCCCACTGGGCATTGTGTCTATTCATGTTCCATTAACAAGCAGTTTTGATGGCAATGACCCCATTATACAATTTTGAGATCTGGGAGTGTGATGTCTCCAATTCTGTTTTTTCTACTCAAGATTCTTTTGGCAACTCTAGGTCTTTTCTGGTTCCAGATAAATATTTGTAACATTTGTTCTCCTAGAAATGTGTTTGGGATCTTGATGGAGATATCATTAAATTTGTAGATGGCTCTGGGTAGTATATTCACGTTAATGATTTTAATTCTTCCTTGATAGTCTTTTTAAATGATATTTATTGGGTTGTCATAAAAGACATGACACATTTTACATAGAAAAATACTCCATTACTTTTCCTGCAACCCAAGACATAATACAGGTTTGTGTGTTAAGGAACGGGGCTTAAGTTATTTATTATTAATAGTTGGTTACAAGATTATAAGATATACACTTTATAGTTCCATACCATCTCCACCCTTCCACCTCCCAAAGATAACCACTGTAGTTTTCATAATTCTTAACAGTTTCCTTGCTTCTGTTTTATTTGGACCCCCCCCCCTTTGGCAAGTTCATGTAAATCAGTTCTCTAAATTCCACATATGAGTGAAACTGTCTGGTAGTTTTCTTTCATCTGTTTACTTATTTCACTAAGCATAATCACCTTCAGTTCCATCCATTTGTCCCAAAGGACACAATATCATCTTTTTAACTGTACAGTAGCATTCCATAGACTATATATGTCATAACTTCTTTGGTCAGTCATCTGATGATGGTCATCCAGACTGTTTCCACTCTGGCTATTGTGAATAACGCAGCTGTGAACATAGAGGTGCATATGTCCCTTCTAATTAGCGCTTGAGCGGGATGCTTTTTCATTCTGATAGAAGGTGAGACACCACAGCACCAGAGCTACTTTTTCCATAGTACCCACCATATAGTGCTGGGATTCAGATCGGGGCATTGCACTATGTGATGAACTCTCTCTTATTCCCTCATAATATAATTGTAAATACTGAGTGTGTCCTACCTACCTACCAGAGCACTGCTCAACTATGGCTTCTGGTAGTGCTGGCGATTGAGCCTGAGGCCTTGGAGACTCAGGCATGAAATTGTTGTGCAGTCTCCCCTTCCTCTGAGTTAATTCCTCTTCACTGAAATATGTACACTTTTTCCTACTTCAGTGTTCTGACTCATTTGTTATCACACTACCTCCCAGACTGGGTGGCTTCAGGTTTGTTTGAAAGTGAAATGACAGAGCTAGTAATGAGAAGAATCCCCCCTTCAACTTAAATTTTTTCTGCCATTTCTCCTGGTATGGGGTTTTTCTCTCTCTCTTCCTTCCTTGGAGCTTCATGTGGCCCAAGCATAATTCCGAGACGGGTGTAATGTACCCACTCCACATTTACAATGCTTAGATTTATCCAGGTAGTTTCACCCCCCAGTGAAGTGAGCACTTGCTTTTATCACTACCAAATAATTGTTGTTTATAGCCTCTGGTGATTTGTGCATTCCTTATGTAAGTGAACAAACAAATGAATGTGGCTATTTCATTCTTCCGTATTTTGTTTTATTTTTTAATTTTTATTTATAAAAAGGAAACATTGACCAAAACCACAGGATAAGAGGGGTACAACTCCACAAACTTTTCACCACCAGAACTCTGTGTCCCATCCACTCCCTTGATAGCTTCTTATTCTTTATCTTTCTGGGAGTATCTACTCAGGGTCATGGGGTCCAGAAGGTGGAAGGTCTGGCTTCTATAATTGCTTCCTTGCTGAACATGGGCATTGGCAGGTCGATCCATACTCCCTGGCTGTCTCTCTCTTTCGCTAGTGGGGTGGGGTTCTGGGGAAGTGGGGCTTTAGGACACATTGATGGGGTCATCTGTCCAGGGTAGTCTGGTTCGCATCATGTTAGCATCTAGAACCTGGTGGCTGAAAAAAGAGTTAATATATAAAGCCAAGCAAATTGTTGACTAATCATGAACGTAAAGGCTGTAATAGTGCCAATGAAGGGTTTTGGGGGGGGGTGGTCTCTGTTTTGTAGATATTTAGTAGGCCTATTTTTAGTTATATTCCAAAGGGCCCATGACTATACTAGTTTTTTTGTTTTTTTGTTTGTTTGTTTTTCTGAGCCTGACATCTGATATGAAAGTGGATCTAAGTTACTGTCTGGGGAGATGATGTCACAGCTGGAAGAAGGACTAGAAAGCTGGATCAGGGAAGAGAGTAGTTCCCAAATATGGGAAAGGCATATAAATATTGTTGACTGTAAACCTCATCAATTTGATCTGATCCTGGGCCCATATTCAGCTTAGGAGCCTATATGACCTCTGCATCCCTATGGATCTGAGTTTACATTCTGTGGTCATACGTAGGAATGTTTCAAGCTGCCCCAATTTCAGGACCCATCTTCCTCAGGTGTAGCATAGAGTATTTTGTCCATCCTCCACTCAGGGGATGGAACATTCTCTACTGCTTTTGATTCACATTGAGGGCAAGGTCCTATGGGGACTCACAAAGGGGTCTATTGTGTTGTTCCTCATAGAGATGACTAGTAGCAATGGCGAAAGGGATCTATTCGAGACCTAAGCACATCATGTATGTTTGGTATGCTCTGGACTCCCTGACTAGGGCCCCAGCTGATGGGGTGGCCTGATAGTGACTAAAGAGTCATCATCAAAGTATGTCAGTCTCTTACCTTTTTTATTTTTTATATTAATTAATTTATTTTCCCTGTTGTTGCCCTTGTTTTTCATTGTTCCTGTAGTTATTATTGTTGTCGTCGTGGCTGGATAGAACAGAGAGAAATGGAGAGAGGAGGGGTAGACAGAGAGGGGGAGAGAAAGACCTGCTTCACCGCCTGTGAAGTGACTCCCCTGCAGGTGAGGAGCTGGGGCCTCTAACCAGGATCCTTATGGCAGTCCTTGCGCTGTGTCTTGCCTTTATCCATCTTTTGTAGTCCTTACTTTGATAAGGTTAGCTTTGGAGTGACTGAGGGAAGTATAATAGGAAGTAGATGAGGACGGTATCTAACTCTTAAGTAGACACTATTTCATTAAAGGAACTTTATGGTGTCTCCTTAGGTCTTTCTACTTGCTGGCTGCATATACTGACTCACTACAGACTATTGTGCCCTTTTTCTTTCAGGTATATAGTCTGCCCTAATTTATGGATACATGTGAACATAGGCCCTATCTCATGGGACCAGAGCACTGCTCAGCTCTGGCTTATGGTGATGCTGAGGGTTGAACCGGGGACCTTTGGTACCTCAGACCAGAAAGTCTTTTTGCATAAGTATTATGCCATCTCCCCAACCCAATACCTTTGTCTTTTACTATAGTAACCTCTACAGCCTTTCCATACTTAGAAAAAAGCTCTTTTTAATAGATCAATGATGGGTGACTAGGTAAAGGGGTGAGTTGGATGCTTACACTGTACTTGAGGTCAGCCCACTATTCTGTTCTTCAGAAGTTCATGAGTGCTTATCTCAACTGAATCTCAGTTCAGGAGTTGGGTGGTAATGCAGTGGGTTAAGCACACGTGTTACAAAGCACAAGGACAGTGTAAAGATACCAGTTTGAGTCCCTGGCTTCCCATCTGCGGGGGTCGGGGGGGGGAGGGCTTGCTTCACAAGTGATGAATTGGGTCTGCAGGTGTCTATCTTTCTCTTCCCCTCTCTATCTTCCCCTCTAGTCTCCATTTCTCTCTGTCCTATCCAACAACGATGATATCAATAACAACAACAATAATAACTACAACAATAAAAGAAGGGCAACAAAATGGAATGAATAAATAAATAAATATTAAAAAAAGAATCTCAGTTTGTTTCCCTCACTTCAGGCAACTGCCATGGCATGAACTTTGTAGTGGAAATCAGGTGCCAGAGTACAGAAGATAGCTACAGCAGCAGGACTTCTTCCTGGATGCCTATGAGTTTCTTCAGCCGGAATTTATTGCTTAGTTGAAACTTTATACTAAGATAAGCATTTGGTGTTATGAACTTACCTTTAGCCTCTTGTTATATTTGTCTTATTGATTTCTAGTTTGATTCCATTGTGGTCAGAATTTATTTTATGATTTTCTTTATTTTGCTTTTAAAATACTAACATGAGAGAGATTCAGGGCACCACTCTGACATGTGATGTTAGGAGTAAAACTTGGGGCCTCCTGCTAAATTTTAAGTCTACCCCTCTGGTGTTGAGATATTATTTAACATATTTTTCCAGCTACTAATCAGAAATGCTGTATGAATTAGACAGCATTTTGGAAACCAGTTTTTTTTTTTTTTAATGATGTGAACAATGTAAAAAGATGACAAGAATATGTGTTATCTTGTCAACATTGGGTTGTCAGAAACATGATGCATTTTTACATAGGAAAAAATAATGTCATGACATTTCCCAAACCCAATAGCATGAAACTACATACAACTTTGTAAATGTGAACATAGCCTCTCTATTTTGATTTCAGGGTGCTAGGCAGTGGCACACCTAGTTAAGTGCATACATTACCATGCATGCTTCCATGGTTCACTAGTGGTGAAGCAGGTCTGCATATGTCTCTCTCTGTCTCTTTCTCCAGGGTTATCACTGGTCTTGGGTAGCTGACAATACAAGTCCACTGCTCGTGGCGGCCTTTTTTTTTTTTTTTTTTTTTTCATTTTATTGAATAGGACAGAGAGAAATTGAGAAAGGAATGGAGACAGAGAAAGAAGACACCAGGGCCAGGCAGTGACACATCTGGTTAATTAAGCACACACATTACAGTGTACAAGGACATGGGTTCAAGCCCTTGGTCCCCACCTCCAAGGGGAAATCTTCACAAGTAATGAAACAGTGCTGCAGGTATCTCTGTCTCTCTCCCTCTCTATTTCCTCCTCCCCTCTCAATGTCTCTCTGTCTTTCCAATAATAATAAATAATAATATTTAATTTTCTTAAAAAAATGAGAGATAGACACCTACAGGCCTACTTCACCACTTGTGAAGTATTCCCCTGTGGGGGTTGGGGTGGGCACTCAGACCTTAGGAGGGAGTCCTTGTACTTTTTACTAGTATGCTTAACAGGGTGTACCAATGTCTGCCTTTCTCCCTCTCTATCTCTTCCTCCCCTCAATTTCTATCTGCCATGTCAAATAAGTTAAAAGAAAAGAAAAGAAAAAAAGGGAAGGAAGAAGGAAGGAATGTGAAAAATAGCCTCCAGGAGTGCTGGCTTTGTCATGTAGACACCTAGCCCCTGTGATAACCCTGGTGGCAATAAACATAAAATAACAAGTGCAGATTTCTGCCTCCCTTAACTTTTATCAAAACACTCCAGGACATAACTAGGTAACTGGAGCATACAGATTAACTCTGTAAAATAAACAGATTAATTGAAACTAGGGTCTATCATATTCCATGGTGGCAAGGCAGTTTATCCAAAGCATACATTAACTGTGCATGTAAATCAGTCACAGAGGGAATTCTTTTGCTTTTAAATCTAATACATCTAAAGAACAGTATATTAGATAATTTAGTGTGAATTTTAGAAAAAATGTAATAATGAAAGTAAACTAGTGTGTTATTTAAAAAAAAAATTTACTGTAGAGAGAAGAGAGCACCAGAGTATGGTCACTGTAGCATACGCTGTTGCTAGAGGTCAAACTTGGGGACATTGTGCTTGTGAGCCCAGTTTTTTATCTACTGTACCACTTCCCAGGTTACAACAACCTACACTTGGAAAAATATTTGATTTGGGGGCCATGCGGTGGCACAACTGTGTTATGTGCTCACATTATATTCCTAAAGGTGCCAGGGTCAGGGTTCCTGGTCCCCACCTGCAGGAGGAAAGCTTCACAAGTAGTGACACAGGCTGCAGGTGTCTCTCTGTTTCCTTCCCTCTTTTTTTTTTTGCCTCCAGGTTTATTGTTGGGGCTCAGTGCCCACACTATAAATCCACTAGTCCTGGAGGCTATTTTTCCCCGTTTGTTGCCCTTGTTGTTTATCGTTGTCATTTTTATTATTGTTGTTGCTGTCATTGTTGTTGGATTGGAAAGAGAGAAATCAAGAAAGGAGGGGGAGACAGAAAAAGAGAAAATTATAGACACTTGCAGACCTGCTTCTCCTCCTGTGAAGCAATTCCCCTGCAGGTGGGGGTTGGGGTCTTCAAACCAGGATCTTTATGTGCTTTGCGCCATGTGCACTTAACTCATTGTGCTACTGCCCCACCCCCTCTTTCCCTCTTTATCCCCTTTCAGTTTCTCTGTCTGCATTCAATAGTAAATAAATAAAAGTTTGAAAAGGATTTATAAAATTATTTAATTGATTTAATACAAGGTAGTGGTGGGGTGGGGAGATCCAGAGCATCCTATTGTTTCTGAGTGACGTTTCAGTGTCTCAGCAGATTATGTTCAGAATACAAATAGTAGAGCTGTCTTCACAAACTCTTGAGTTCAGTTTAGCTACCACATTGTCATCATCATTTCCATGACCAAGAGCTTTCACTGACTTTACCCTGTTCTGGAAGTTCACCATATACTCTTAGGCTTGCAGCTTCATCTCCACTGTGCATATGGCATCAGCTTTGTCACCCCAGTGGTCTGGAACACCAACTAGTATAACACGTGAGGTGTTTCTCCAGGTCCTCTGATGTGACATCTCTTTATACCATCAAAACACATTGCTTCTAATCATACACTTCTTAACAATTAATTTCCGTCGCACACTCCTGACTGTAGTCCGCAAACATCAGCTCTCTCTCTTTTTTGCCTCTTTGCTTTTATTCTTGGGCATGGTATTGGCAGTCACTTCACAGTCTGCCTACGTCCTTCCTGATTTTGGAAGTGAGACGGTCAATGCTTTCAGAAATGACTACAAGTCTCTTCATCTTTTTTCTTTGCTGAGACTTTAAATAAATTTAAATAAGTATTCATAATAATCTTAAGATGACTGACCAGTTACCCAGATGAAGTGAATTTCCTGGAGTTACAAATGCAGTAAGCTTTTGGGTGGGAAAAGATGAAAGTAGTGAAGTAGCAGGGCCCATATTGAAGAACCATGCATTCTCAGACAGAATTTATGATTTTCTTTTTCCTATAAAACACTGGAAGTGTATGGACACCAAAGAGCCTAGAACTGAAGGTGATTTTTGTCTGGCAGAGACACAATTGTGATTTCCAAAATAAATATCCCATACAATGTAATGCTTTTGTGTTATCAAATTCTGTTGCTAATCAGACTTCTTATCCTCAAGTGTGGATACTGAATCAGCATAAATGAATATATGTCACTGTCACTTGGTAGGTGTGTTACCGTGTTACATGAATTGTCAGTTCTAAAATGACGATGAGAAAAGCAACTTTTTATTGTTGTATAAAATGACAGTGGGAAAATCAACTTTTTAATTGTTGTCGTTGTTGTTGTTATTAATGTTGTCATTGTTACATAGGACAGAGAGAAATGGAGAAAGGAGGGAAAGAGAAAGACAGACACCTGCAGACCTGCTTCAACGCCTATGTAGCGACTCCACTACAGGTGGGGAGCCCGGGGCTTCAATCAGGAACCTGATCCGTGCACTTAGCACATTAATTAATAGCAATAAAAAGGGACAGTTGCAACATTACTGTAATAAAATTTGTGTTTCTCTGCCACCAGATACCATGTAATTACTTATCACAATTGGCCATGGGGTAGCAGATTACTGGAAAGCAAAATTTCAGATGAGATCTTATAGTTCATTTATAGTGGTTCTTGCTCCCATTTACAAATCAGAAGTAAATAATGCAATAGAATGAAAATATAGTCATTTTAAGAGGTGACTTTTCTAAAAGTAGAAAGGTGTCTTAGGACAACTTGGCTACTCAGTGGCCTTATTTTGATAATTTGATTTTTTTAAAAAAATAGATTTATACAGATGCTTGCGTTGGGCAGTCGGGTTGGCAAACTCTATGTTTGGGATTTAGAAGTTGAAGATCCTCACAAAGCTAAGTAAGTATTTAGAAATTTCTGTTTATAATTTCTGCCCTTTTCTCTAAAATGTTTTTATCACTTTAGAGATTCTTACATCATTCCAGAGTTATTTTGATGTACCTATTTATTTTTTACCAAAACACTGCTCAGCTCTGGCTTATGGTGGTGCTGGGGTTTGAACCCTGGGGCCTTGGAGCCCCAGGCATGAAAATCTTTCATATAACCACTATGCTGTCTCCCCAGCCCTACTTTTTTGTTTGTTTATTGTTTTTCAGGAGTATAGTGAAGGCAACTTAGTTCTCTGTGTAAGTTACACAGTACATCTTAAATTTTAAATTGCTCATTTTGCACAGAAGTCTTTGTGTGAAGTCTGTTTTGTTTGAATGCCTTCTACATGAGGTGGAACATTGTTCACTGTCTCATTCACTGTTTTAAGTGAGTTAGACGTAAATGAATGAGACATGACAGCATTCTGCATGGATAGTATTTAACCTGTTGTCATGTTTTCTCCCTAGATGTACAACATGGAGTCATCATAAATGTGGTGCTGCTATTCGTCAAACCAGCTTTAGCAGAGACAGCAGCATTCTCATAGCTGTTTGTGATGATGCCGGTATTTGGCGATGGGACTGACTTCGATAAAGTACCTTTTCCTAATCAGAATTAGAGTGTGTTTTTGTGTACAGTAGAACTAATGTATCTTTCTAGTAAGGTTCTTAGAGCCATTAAAGTTGTCTATCAGCATTCAGTCAGGCTGAGGTGAATGTGGTGATGTTTACACTGTTCACAAATTTGTACTGTCTCCTGCTCAGACACTACTGCTTTTAATAAAAATTTATTTTTGTAAAATTGTGCTACTCTAGCTTATTTTCATTGAGATAAAAATAACTTGTTGGAAGAAATAAAATATGCCTTACTGTTTGTAATAATTTTTATTTTTGTAGTCCTTTTTCCTGGAAAAAGAAATGCAATGTAGTAAATATAAGCTCCAGAGTGGGACATAAATTTGGGTTCTGCCAGTCCAAATAAAGGTTGGATCATTTACTTCTAAAAATCAAAACAAAACAAAACAAAAAACAAATGAGATTTTGCTGCTGCCATGTGCTGACCTTGGATAAGCATCTTAGAATTTGTTCCAGTTTCCTTATGTATAAAACAGGTATAATCAGCTTCATAGGGTTATTATACCAATCCAGTCAGCTAACACATGTAAAGTAATTGGAACACAGCCTACACTAAACCGTAAATACATATTTTAAGTTTATTGAAAAAAAGTAGCTTTAAAATTCTGTCAGCAGGGCTGTACTACTCTGACCTGATTTTCAAATAGACTCATCACCAAAGCTTCCTCCAATGCAGAGAGAGCTGTCTTGAAACTAGATTCCAGGCATGTCAGAGCATCCCAGTAATGATCTATTTTTATTTGTTTGTTTATTTATTCATTTATTTATTTATTTTAATCAGAGAACTGATCAGCTCTGACTTTTGGTAGTGTGGGAGATTGAACCTGGGACTTTGGAGCCTGAGGCATGACCATTATGATCTTTGCATAACTATTATGCTATCTCCTCCCACCCACACCACACTATTAAAGTGAGATATTTTGATGGCCTGCAAATTCTATTTTGTTATTTTGTTTTCATATATATATATATATATATATATATATATATATATTCAAAATTTAAAATATATGTGCATATATATGTGTGTGCATACATATATACAAACATGTATATGTATGTATATATTTGTATGTGTATATGCATGTATATACATATATATACATGTTCTTTATTAGTGTTCCCTGAGGAATAAACTCTGGGCTGTGAGAGTACTGAGCAAACTCCCAAGCCTATTTTTTCTTTCCGTTTATCTAGAGAGACACCTAGCACCATGCCACCATTCATGGAGCTCTCCCGCCACTCCTCCCACTCTCCATGTGCTCTCTGGTACTCCTGTTTCATACCTGGTTTGAACCCAGGAACTCACACCCAATAAAGTCATCTATTTCATGAGCTATCTCCTGACTACAGTTGGATACAGAATAATTAAGAAATTGTTTTTCAATATGTAAAATATTGCCATAGGACTTTTAGTGGGCATATTTTTCCCTTTTGTTGCTCTTTTTTGTTGTTTTTATTGTTGTAGTTATTCTTCTTCTCGTCCTTATTGGGTAGGACAGAGAGAAATGGAGAGAGGAGGGGAAGACAGAGTGGGGGAGAGAAAGAGGCACCTGCAGACCTGCTTCAGTGCCTGTGAAGTATCTCCCATGCAGGTGGAGAGCCAGGGGCTCGAGAAACCAGGATTCTTATGCTGGTCATTGCACTTTGCACCACGTGTGCTTAACCTACTGTGCTACTGCCCAACTCCCTGTAATTTTCTCTCATTAAATTAAATATTTTAAAATTGAAGTGATATTATGAACATTCCCCATTACCTAACATTACAAAAACTTTTCTCCATTATCTTAGTTCAGGAGAAAGCTAAACTCTCAGCCATGCAAGTTAGACTGTGACTGTGGTATGCAATATATCGGCAATTTAAGTATATGGTAGAGAACTTTTTTTGTGTGTGTGTGAGAAGGATAGCCAGGAGAGAGAGAGAAACAGCTATTGCTCTGATACATGTGCTACCAGGACAAACTCACGGCCTAATGCTTGAGAGTCCAACAGTTTATTCGTTGTGCCACATCCCAGAACTGGTACACAACGTTTTGACAAATAACAAGTTATAACTACTCACAAGATAAATAATTAGTTAGAATTATAATTACAGGGGCTTGGCTGTGGTGCACCTGGTTGAATGCACATGTGCAAGGACCCATATTCAAGTCCCTGCTCCCCACCTGCAGGGGGAAAGTTCACAGTTGGTGAAGCTGTTCTGCAGGTGTGTCCTCTTCTGTCCCTCTCCGCTCTCCACTTCTCTTAGTCTCTATTCAATAATGAAAAATAAAGTATTTTACAATATGAGGTATAGGGTGGGGGTAAATAGCATAATGGTTATGCAAAGAGACTCTCATGCCTGAGGTCCCTGTGGAAAACAGACTAAATGTTGCTCACAAAATGAAAAATAGAACTACTTCCAAATAGACTCATGTCTAGGCCCTGGAAGAGGTCTTTGTACACCCTTGTTCACTGCATAGTTAGCATGCACTAGTCTTGAAAATGATAAAATGTAAGTATCCCCATGCTAACAGAACTGCCAAGTCCCAGACCCCTAGACTGGAACCCAGAGCCCAGATCTGAAAATACTTCACTGGTGTGTCTAGTGCAGACTGCCTTTAGACTGATGCTCCTCCACTCCAGTTAACGCAAGCCTGTGGTTTCTACCTAGTGCACATCCTCTAATGGAAAAACAAAGGACAACAGCCCAGTAGATGCTCATTCTAAGTCATGATAAGGCCTACCTGAAAAATGGACGGAGAGATATGAGATGAGAGGGAGAGATAGAGAAGGAGAGAGGAAGAGAGATACCTGCAGCACTGTGGCACTGCTTGTGAAGTTCCCTCTGTATGTAAGTACCAGGGGCTTGAAGCAGGTCCCTGTGCCTCTTTCTCTCTCCCTCTGTATCTCTGTATCTCTGTATCAATTTTTTTCTTTCTGTCATATCAAATAAACAAAAGTAGAAAGAAAAGAAAAAAAGAAAAATAGCCACCGAGCAGAGTGGATTCATAGTGCCAGCACTGAGATCCAGCAATAAACCTGGTGGCAATAAAAAAATAAAACAAGTCCAATGGGCCAGGGAGTGGTGCACCTGGTGAAACACACACATTACTGTGTACAAGGACCCCGGTTCTAGCCCTGAGTCCCCACCTGCAGGGGGAAAGCTTCACGAGTAGTGAAGCAGGAATGAAGGTGTCTATATCTATTAATAAAAATTAAATGATAATTAAAAAGGTCCTAGACATATGTATGCTCAACTGACTTCACGACCAATCAACCCCAATATTTTAAATGAAAATCATAAACATATAGTGTATCTTTTAAACAAATCCCCTGCAAGACTCGTATACTGGCACCAGAATTTTCAAGCTATTTCCTCTTTTTAATGGTCATTATTGTTCACAGTAGGCCATATGCCATTATGAAAAAGAAGAAACCAGAAAAAGGAAAAGAAAAGAGAGATGTGTTGATCTACAGATGTCAAGAACGGGGACCAGGCAGTGGCACAGTTGGTGGGGAAGAAATGACAATACACAAAGACTCAGTTTAAGCCCTCGGTCGGTCCTTGCCTTCTGCCCCCACTTGCAGGGGGAAAACATCACAAAAGGTGAAGAAGTGCTGCACATGTCTCTTTCTCTCTGCATCTCTATCTTCTCTCTCAAGTTCTTTCTGCCATGACTCAATAATTTTTCTTTAATGTCAAGAATGTGTTCTATAAACAAAGGCAAGTATCCAGGGTTGTGAGCTGTGGGCTCTGTCACAGTCACCTTCATTGGTAACATTTTGTAGTATTTTCACATCAAGATGTATTTGGAGACTCATCTCTATGGACGTGAATGAAAACGAGTAAATTAACTGTACTGCATCAAGCTAAAAGGCTTCTATACATTGAAAAAGCTATTCAAGGATAACCAGGTGACACAGTAACTGGGAGAAGATATTTGCACTTCCTACTTGTAGAAGTGACTGATACTAAATATCTATAGGGAACTGGTACACATTACACGGGGTGGGGGGGAAGCAATAAAAATATGGCCCAACCCTTGGAATATACCTAAAATAGTCTTTCCTAGTTTCTTTCCATATAAGGACCCCTGGTTTTATCTGTTTTCTTGGTTTTTTTTTAAAGGATTTTATTTATTTATGAGAAAGGAGGAGAGAGAAAGAACCAGACATCACTCTGGCACATGTGCTGCCGGGGATCAAACTCAGGACCCCATGCTTGAAAGTGCAAAGCTTTATCTCTACCTCACCTCCAGGACTACTATCTGTTCTGTTATTACTTTTACATTCCTCTTTATTTGAAAATTTGTCCTGCTTGATATCTTTCTGCCTTTTACCCACCAAGTTGCAGATGCTACTATGATGCCATCCTGATTTCCATAGGCAGACAGAATCACTAATGTGTCCTGGACCCTCACCTCCCCAGAGCTTTACCCAATGAGGTAAAGATAGGAATATCCTGGGGTTATAGATCGACCTGCCTAGGACCATGTACAGAGGAGAAGCATTTACAGAAGCTAGACCTTCTCCCTTGTGCAGCCTGTAAAGAATTTTGGTCCATCCTCCGGGAGGGATAAATAATAGGGAATCTTCCAACAGAGGGAATGGGATGTGGAACTCTGGGGGTGGCAAATACGGAGCTGCCCCCCTATTATCCTAAATCACTTAACAAAACTTTTTAAAAAATTGTGGCCAAGTGGTCTGGGCGATGGCACAGTGGGTTAAGTGCACATGAAGGGAAACACAAGGACCAGCTCAGGGATCCCAGTTCGAGCCCCTGGCTCCCCACCTACAGGGGAGTTGCTTCACAGGTGAAGCATGTCTGCAGGTGTCTATCTTTCCCTCCCCTTCTCTGTCTTCTCCTCTATTATCCATTTTTCCTTGTTCTATCTATCAACAACTACATCAATGACAACAGCAATAACCCCAACAACGATAATACAACAAGGGCAACAAAAGGGGAAACATTAGCCTCCAGGAGTAGTGGATTCATGGTGCAGGCACTGAGCCCCAGCAATAACTCTGGAGGCAAAAAACAAACAAAAATGTGGCCAAATAACTGAACAGTTGTTGAAAGAAGAGGTACACATGGCTCACAGACACCTGAAGAAATACTTAATATTAGATAATTGCAAATTGAAACTACACTGAGATTCTACTTACCTTACCACTGATATTCCATTACCTGATGACTCAACAATATGTAAAGAGATGAAAGACAATTACCAGATAGTTTCACTCCTGTGGAATCTAGAGAACCGATACTCATGAATAAGAAAAAAAAAGGAAAAAGAAAAAAAAAACCCATACTATGTGAGCACAGTTGAGATTGGGACAGAGAACTTTGGTGGTGGGTGTGGTGTAGAACTATGTCCTCTAATTGCCTGTGACCCAGTATTGATCACACACAAACTAAAATTTAGACTGAGATTTCACATTAAACCTGGAGAATGACCTACATCAACAAAACAGGAGATGACAAATGTTCGGTAAAGTTGTGGACACAAAGGGACTTCATTATACTGCTTGTGGGAATGTAAACTCTGCAGCTCTTTTGGAAGACTGGAGGATCCTTTAATAAAAATGAAATTACCTGGTGATCCAGTGTAGGAGCAAATGCATATATCTTAGTGTAGGGAAATTATGAGGATATGCTTGAGCATGGTGTGGGACCTCCTATTGAAATATGGGGGCCTGGGTGGCATGACCTTCCTATTAGTCTCTCTCTACCTGAGATTGAGCATGGAGGAAAATGACCACCAGGAAATGTCCCCTCTGTCACTCTCCCTGCCTCACAAAGACTCTGCACACAGTCCATTTCCTTGTTCCAAAACCAGATGGTTTGTTTACTCAGAGGTAAATGGAAGTTCATCTTCCTTGATCACATATGACCCATATATCATTGTTTGGCTCCATCAAACAATAACTAGGAGCAAATTCCTTACTCATCCACCCCCTCTGGTCCCTTTAATCTTACACGATCTATCTTCTCTCTGCCCTTAAGACCCCTCTCTGTCTGCTAGTTATTGATAACCCTGTTTTCCTCGTTCCTTTGATCAATTAAACCCCTTGCTCAATATTTGCTAGGAGTGCTCTGTTATTTTCCCAACCCATTACCTCTCTTTGCCCCTGTTCTCCCAAACCATATATGGAATGGATAACTTACTTCCTCCTATGACCTCTTATAATCCCTGATGTGCTGTTCAATAAACGGATTGTTATCAGACACAAGTCCCTGGGTCATCTCTTGTCACGGTACTATCACCGGACGCTGAGTTAGTCCCATAAGCTTACTCCTGCTGCCACGGAACATTCTCCTAGGCCCCTGCATCTGGTGTACAGCAGGGCAGGTAAGCCAGGAGTCTGTGCCCGAGAAGAGGCCTCCCCACAAGAAGTACAGCATCTTAGCATGCCAGGTTTGTAGCTGCCTCAGGTTTGCACAACCCATGGCCTATCTGCTCTGCAGGGCTGATGACGTCTAACTTTTCAAACACTAATTGGTGTGTATGGATGCCACAGCTCCAGTGCCCAGACCCTAACCAAATCTTCATCTCACAGCACCCTCATTGGTCACATTATATAACTGACCCTTCTTCACTTGAATCACATCCTTTGTGTTTTATCCACCAAAAGGTAGTAAGGGGCTGGCAGGTGGCTTCCTCTGAGTGCACACATTACCATGCACAAGGACTCACGTTCAAGTCCTAGGTCCCACATGGAAGCATCTAGAGGACCCAGGGAAGCTTCATCAGTGGTAGACAGTGCTGTAGTATCTTTCTTTTTCTCTGTTTCTCCCCCCACCCCCAGACTTTATCTAACCAAGGAAAACAGCATGGTCTCTGGGGCCAAGTGGTGATTCACCTGGTTGAGTGCACATGTTACAATGCACAAGGACCCAGGTTTGAGCCCCTGATCCCCACCTGCAGGGAGAAAGTTGTGCAAGTGGTGAAGCAGTGCTGCAGGTATTTATATGTCTCTCTTCTTCTCCATTTCTCCCTTCCCTTGTGATTTCTGTCTCCATAAAAAAATAAAGATATTTAAAAATTATAATAATAATAATAAGAAGAAGAATGGCCTCTGGAAATGGTGGAGTCTTCAGGCACTGAGCCTTGGTGATAACCCTGATGGCAAAAAGGAAAATCAAAAATCATAATCAGTTGTCACTATAGTAATACTTAGAATACTTAATCTTTCAGGTAGGTGTTTGATGCCACTTCATCTCTCTCAGAAATTCCTCTGAGTGTCACTGTCATAAAGTATTTGTGCCATGCCATGAAATGCAAAGTTCATTTTAATGCAAGGCTAAAGAATTGAAGAAGTTGTCTGTGAGTGTTAAGGCCATCCTCTTATCCCAGGGTATTCAGGAATCTCTATACTTTTTAATTGAAGCCCAAAGTGGGTGGCTTAGCATTCTGGTGGGTCATCTCAGCTAGAAGTAACTTCCCTCCACATCTTCCTAGCACACCATCTTCCCACCTTTCAGAAGCATCTTCACTTTGCTTGCAGCTGATACGCTGAGTCTGTGTATCAATTCAAGTCTCAGGGAGCCAAACAAGAATAATTTAAAGGGGCTTCACAGCCCACAAGGTGGCACTGTGCTCTAACTCTGGACTTAAGAAGTTTGCTTCCTGGGGGGCTGGGCTGTGGAGCACCTGGTTCAGCATGCATGTTACCATGTGCTAGGACTCCAGTTCAAGCCCTCAGTCCTCACATGCAGCAGGGAAGCTTGAGGAGTACTAAAGGAGTATATCAGGTCTCTCTTCTCTCTCTCTCCCTCGTTCCCTCCCTCTCTATATTCTGTCTTTATCCAATCATAACAAATAAAATATAAAATTAAAAG
The DNA here is from genome assembly GCF_950295315.1 of Erinaceus europaeus. Classification (NCBI taxonomy): domain Eukaryota; kingdom Metazoa; phylum Chordata; class Mammalia; order Eulipotyphla; family Erinaceidae; genus Erinaceus; species Erinaceus europaeus. The sequence continues at coordinate 50,178,457 of NC_080178.1, read as the reverse complement.
TAAAGAAGTTTGATTCCTGACTTTAAAGTGCCAGAACTCTGGTTCTGTCACTGTCTTCCTTTTCTGAAAATAAATTTGTATGGCCCTTAAGGTGGGCAATGGTTAGAACATTGGACTCCAAAGCATGAGATTCTGAGTTCATTGTCCAACATCACTTGTGCCAGAGTGATGCTCTGATTATTTTCCCTTCTCTCTGATGTTAATAAGTAATTTTTTTTCTTTTTTGCCTCTAGGGTTATTACTGGGGCTCAGTGCCTGCACTATGAATCCACTGCTCCTGGGGGCCCTTTTTCCCATTTTGTTGCCCTTGTTATTATTGTTGTTGTTGGATAGGACAGAGAGAGAAATCAAGAGAGGAGGGGAAGACACGGAGAGAGGGAGAGAAAGAGAGAGAGAGAGGGAGGGAGAGAGATCTGAAGACCTGCTTCACCACATGTGAAATAACTCCCTCCTTCAGGTGGGAAGCCAGGGTCTTAAACTGGAATCCTTAATGATGGTCCTTGTGCTTCACACTATGTGTGCCTAACCCCCTGCGCTACCACCCAGCACTCCCGTAATTGCTATTTTATTTAAGAAAGGAGACATTAACAAAACCATAGGATAAGAGGGGTACAATTCCGCACAATTCCCATAACCTGATCACATCCCACCCCTCCCCTGATAGCCTTCCCATTCTCTATCTCTCTGGGAGTATGGATCCAGGGTCGTTGTGGGTTGCTGAGGGTGGAAGGTCTGGCTTCTGTAATTGCTTCCCCGCTGAACATGGGCGTTGACTGGTTGATCCATGCTCCCAATCTTTCTCTCTCTTTCTCTAGTAGGGTGGGGCTCTGAGGAAGTAGCGCTCCAGTACATATTGATGGGGTCGTCTGTCCAGGTAAGTCTGGTCAGCATCCGGAACCTGGTGGCTGAAAAGAGAGTTAACGTACAAAGCCAAACAAATTGTTGAACAATCATGGACCTAAAGACTGTAATAGTGCATATGAAGTGTTGGGGGTATTCCCTGTATGCTCTTGAGTACTTCTGCTTTCAAGTATATATTTTTCCCTTAGTTTATGGGCATGGGTGAACCTATGCTCTATCTCAGGGGATCTGGACTATATCTAGGTTTGGGGACTTTATTGGGGAGTTTGAACACCTGGAATGGAATTAGACAATACTATGAAAGGAAAGGTTTCACCTGAGTGATGAAGCTGAAGGGTTGTCATTCCACACCTGAAGTCTCTGGTCACAGTCTGAAGTGAAGCATGCTGGGGTGGCACTCATTGTGTTGATTAGGATGCAATCCACGGATGCAATATTATTTGATTTGAATTGAGAGCAGCATGCAGAAAAGTGGGCCCCACCCTAAGGTTCCAGGACTGGGGGAAATATAGGCTCTATAGTGGAAATGTGAGGTTCCTGTTGTCTTAGGGTTCAAGAAGACAATGGATAGTTATTGTTATCATCACATTATTTGGTGATAGGGAAAATCCCTTTGATAGGGTTTGGAGTATATTACCCAGCATCTTGTATACAGCTGTGCTGTCGGTTGCTCCGTAATTGTTTTTTAAAAAGTAGGAAGGTGGGTGGTGAAATAGCTCTCAATTGGGGGGACAATTGGTGGTGCACCTGGCCAAGTACACACATTACAATGTACAAGAATTCAAGCACCCCAGTTCCCACCTGCAGGAGGAAAACTTCCATGGGTGGCGATGCAGGGCTGCAGGTGACTTTGTCTCTATTCTCTATCTCTATCCAATAAAACAAGATTTTTATATTTGTTTCAAAAATAGCTCGTGGGTAGTCTGCTACTTTGCCAAGTGTGCACCCATGTTTAAGCCTGGCCCCCATTGATTTAAAGGAAGATATGGTGCTGTGGTGTGTCTGTCTGTTTCTCTCTCTATCTCTATTTCTCTCTTTCTCTCTTTTTCTCCCTCTGCCTCTATTTAAGAAAAAACAACTAGCTCTCTTGCAATGATTTTACCACCCCACACCACTCTTTACACACACACACACACACACACACACACACACACAGAGGATTTTGTGCACATACACATAGCCACTCATCTTCTCTTGATTGGTGACTAGTGTCCTACCAATTAAGCAATAAGTGTGAATTTTAGGGGCAGGTGGTGCACCTGGCTACAAGCACACAGTACAGTACACAAGGACCTGGGTTCAATCCCCTGGTTCCCCTGAAGGGGGAATGCTTCACAAGGGAAGCTGTTTTCTCTCTGTCTCTCCTTTCTATCCCCGTCTCCCCTCTCAATTTCTGCTGTCATCAAACATAAGTCATGTTCTTATAATTTGCATTTACTCTTAATGAGGACAAAAGAGATTCCATCCCTAATAGAGTTAGTAGTTTAGAATAAAGAACATTTATCAGTCTATTTTAATATACAAAGTCATAACATTTTTTGATAACTCAAAACATAGGTTGGTTAAATTCATTGCTTAGCTTTTGTTGGTGGTGGTGTTTTTGTTCTTACTGTTATTGTTTTACAAAGTGATTCAGAACATACTGGTTTTATTGACAATATTATACTTTATTTACTATGTAAAACAAAGCAAGCAGTTTCTGGGTTTTGAAAGGTATGTCTCATTTTGAAGTCATACAAATATACCACCATTGATTTATGTTGGGTAGTATGCCAGCTCCCTGAGCTTAAAGCTTGTGTCTCTAACCCTACTTAACTAAGTACTGGCATGCCTACAGGGCATTGGTTTTGATGCCACTTAAAGCTGAGGTCTATTTACATAAACCACTGTTAACTAAGCACCACCCTGTCTCCAGGGCATTGGTATAATCCTGCTGGTTCATAGTCTCTTTGCTCTGCCCCCTCTCCTTGTCACATCCTGATTTTCACCAATCTCTTTTTGCTCCACCCTCTCTACGTCACACACTGTTTCCACCCTACTTGGCTAGTTAATATAAAAGCTGCTTTTCTGAGCAAAAACACTTGGAATTGCTTTTCAGCTCCAAGAGTTTCAGAGTGTATCTCCTGCGAAGTTAGTGCAGCATGAGTTCCTGATCCCTCTCCCATGCAGCAGCCTAGATCGGCTCCAGTTGAGTTCTCTCTAACCCAGAGAGCACTTGCCTGGGAAGAAACACCCTCAGGCCATCCCAGCATTTGGCGCCTGGAGCAGGGACACATAGGCAGCAGATTTACAAGAAGACATCCTAGATAAGTATACACCATTTGGATATCTGCAACCTCCTGTTAAGGCACTGTGATTTTTTTTTTCTGTTTTCTTCCTTATTATTTTACTGAGACCTCTCTACCATGGATGATCTTTTCCAAATTCTGTATTCTTTTTTCTGTATACACTTTTTATATAACCTTGGAACTTTGATGCCTCAGGCATGAGAGTCTCTTTGCATATCCATTATGCTTAGAATAGATCCTTACTAGAAGACCAGACCATGAAGGAAACCAAACTAAAGGGTAGTTATAAGAGTCACTTCCTGATAAGTGGTTTGAAAGCAAGTTTTACCCTATATATATAATAGTTTAATTAAATATATTTCTGTGTACTATATACACTAATTTAATATGCAAGGATTAATATAATGCAGAAGTTCATAAAGCTATATTTTTGATGTTCATTAATAAATACTTGTTAGAGAAAATATATTTATTGATCCTGGAAATATTTTAACATGAAAGAATGATGAGAAATTTAAGTTAAAATAGGTAATATTGAAGAGCATTTTTATTTATTTATTTTTCACCAGAGTACTGCTCAACTCTAGCTTATGGTGGTGTGGAGAATGAACCTGGGACTTTGGAGGCTCAGGCTTCAGAGTCTGTTTGCATAACCATTATGCTATTTACCCCACCCAAGAGATTTTTTTTTTAAAAAAAGCTTTACATTCTCCTGCAGGTAAGGACTGGAGGTTTGAACTTGGGTTCTTGTGCATATTAATGTGTGCATTCTACTGTATATGCCAATGCCTTTCTCCCACATTCATCACCTTTTTTTAAAAGATTTATTTATTAATGAGAGAGAAAGATCACTGTTCTGAGTAATTGACCTCAGTACCTCATGTTTGCTGGCCCTGTGCTCCCCTGCTTTACCCACCACTCCTTGAGATGTTAAGAGCTCTCGTTTTTTCCTTCATTATATTATTTTTTCTTCAATAAATATGTGTTAAATGGGGAATAAATGAATTTTATACCTCTTGCATGGTGGGTTCTCTCTCTGCCTCACCATCTCGCCTTTTGTCTCTTAGCAACCAGCCAAATGCCTGGTAAAAGCTAATATATACTCAGTAGACATGGGTTAACTTTCTGGCAGGTTTTGAATAATACAAAAGTGAGTGCATTGTAAATGTCTTCTCTTTCAGATACATTCCCAGACTGTCCTTATTCAGAGTGTGAGTCTTTGGGTTGTGTGGCTGCTGAGGGATCTGAATGAAAAAGTGACTGTCATGTGGGTTTTTCAATGCAAGTCAGAGCTTGCAGAAAAGCATATGTGCATTGAGGCAGCTTAGAAAACTCTGACCCAGTTCATTTCTGTGTGTTTGCTTAAATCCCTATACTCTTCCTGCACTTCACTCTGTGTGTTTCTTCCAACTCTTGGACCACTTGAAAAGTAACCCATACGCTTGGTGATCAGTAAATAAGAAAGAAAAATGAGCAAAATAGTTCCCTGAACTCTTCCTCCCCCTTCACATACAATGTCACATGGTCCCCAAACAACCATAGCCAACACTTGCCAGAGGCATGAAGCACTCCCAGAGGCAAGAAATGTCCTTTCGCCTGCTAGGCCTTGCCCTTTGAGGCAAGAAATGTTCTCCTTGGCATCACACTGATTATTGCTGTTTGCCTATTTTGTTTTCCATGTCTTATGCCAGTTCTTTTGAAAACGCCTGTACGATACAGGTTTCTGTTCACCCCACAATGGCCATTAGTTAAAAAGAAAGGGGGATTGTTGGTATGCAAGAGACCCCTTCTGTTTCATTTGGTTTAAATCCCCCCTGCTTAACACTATTCTATTTACATAACCACTTCATTCTATTTACATAACCACTGTTAAGAAGTTCCACCCTCCCTCCAGGGCATTTGTGGTTCAGTGATAGGATTCTCACCTGCTCTGCCCCCTCTTTGTCACACTCTGATTTTCACCAGTCACTTTTCTCCCCACCCTCTCTATGTCACATCCTGTTTCCACCCTACTTGGGAAGTATATATAAAGACAGCATTGTGAGTTTTACAGTACTTTTACCTTGAGTTTACCTTAGCTCATCTTAGATTGTGCTGCGTTCTGCATGAATAAAGAGATACTGCCTACAGCTCAACCATGAGTCCCTGGTCATTTGTTACCCGCCCGTGAAGCCAGCCCGGCGAAAACAACATAGCCCGCGCAAAACAACACTTGCGTATCTGTCCTCAAAGACTGATACAAGTTTGGAAAGTATACTTATGCCAGGGACTAAACCTAGCAGTCATCTTTCTACCACCTGGCATATAAGTTTGGCCCTGTACCCACTGAACTGTTTTCCTTTTTCCTGCAGAGCAGATTGTTGGCAGGGGAATAGCCAGGGTGCCCTAGCTTTGCTGTGGACTGAAGACTTTGTGGTCTACTCTCCGAGTAAGTCCAGCTAGTCGCTAGTCTCTGTTTGGACAGGCTGGGGAGCAGGATGGAGCAGTTGTTGCTTTTCTTTCTTTTTTTTTTCTCCAAGGTTTTTGCCAGGGCTCAGTGCCTGCAATACGAAACCTCTTTTCCTAGAGGCTATTTTTCCCATTTTTTTGCCCTTGTTATTGTGCTTATTGTAGTTGTTTTTGTTGTCATACTGTTGTTGTTGTTGGATAGGACAGAGATAAATGGAGAGAGGAGGGGAATACAGAGAGTGCAAGAGAAATATAGACACCTGGAGACCTGCTTCACCACTTGTGAAGTGACCTCCCACAGGTGGGGAGCCAGGACTTGAACCGGGATCCTTACTCCGGCCCTTGAGTTTTGTGCCATGTGTGCTTAAACTGCTGCTCTACCGCCCAGCTCCCTGGAGCAGCTGTTTCTATCACTGATGAAGTTTTAATTCTTGCCTTGGGCAAGGTTTACATGACTGTGTTTGATGTGTGAGAATTCACAGCTAGCAGTGAAGACTGTGAAAAACAACAGTGCAGGTTGGTGGGGCTAGTAAGGGAATCCAGGGGCAACTGGATAAAGAAGTTGCAAATGTGATGAGACAAATACTGTTTTGTAATTAAAAAAAAACATTGGAGGTGATGACGCTGATTGAAATAAGGGACTGAACGGTAGCTACCATTTGATTTTGCTCATGTGTGGAATATAGAGGGTTGAAACACAAACTAAGGAAAGGAGTGGGGAGGGTGGGAAGGAAAAGGGAAAAGAGGAGGAGGAAATATGAAAAATGAAGGATTATTAAGAAAGGAGGAATGAGATGAAGGATGCCACCCACCCCTCTGTGCCCCTCCCCCTGTGCAGGCTGGTAGGGCTGGGGGGTGGGTAGGGGGAACCCACACTCTGACAGCCTGGGGTACCCAAACTCTTATATGATCTGTATACTGGCACCAAGTCTGTGCCCAATATATGCCACTCAACACAGCCACCTCCAGGCTTCCTGGCCAGGACTAGACAGCTGGTGGCATCCCTGATTACTAGGGTTGTGTTAATAAACTGGGGTGAGGAGGGCCCAGGTTCAAAGCCCCAGTTTCCCACCTTCAGAGAGTGGAGATCTTTAGGAGCATTGGAGAAGTGCTGCAGGTAACTCTTCAGTTTCTCTTGCACTTTCTCTCTCCCCCTCTGTTGGAAAGTAAGGCAGGGGTGAACATAAAAACAGTGGCTTAATGTCTAGGAGAGGACCAGAGCAGCATCTCCTAGAAGACTTTCTAGGCTTGTTTGAAAGTAAACCCCAAGGGGGTGCTGAGCTATTGGCAAAACAGGTGCCTCATGAATAGCACCACCATTACCATTAAGTCTCTGGGCTCTTGCCAGGACTCTTACTAAATGATTTGAGATAAACCAGGAAGAGTCATCTCTTCTTTCTCTTCCTTGGCATCTATTCGTCTTCCATATTTTTATAAGAACTTTATTCTGCTGTCAGGAACAGGAGAGCTATGGTGTTTTGGTTCACTGTCAGTAGTCTTCCTCTGTGGGACATTTAATTACTTTCCCAGTATTCACATTACCTTTAGATTATAGTTAAAATATTTCTTACTAAACACAGGTTGATTTTTTTTCCCAAAGAAATTCTGAAATGAAATATCACAGGTAATGATTTTATGGGTCTTTTTTTAAAAAGATATTTTTAAGTATTTATTTACTTATTTCCTTTTGTTGCCCTTTTTGTTTTACTGTTATTATTGTTGTTGCTATTATTGTCGTAGTTGTTGGATAGGACAGAGCAAAATGAAGAGAGGAGAAAGTTAACACCTGCAGCAAGCCTGCTTCACCCCTTCAACCCACTGCGCTACCGCCCGACTCCAGATGTTATGCGTCTTAAGAAATCTATGCATGGGCAAAATTCTCAGTTTTTTTCTTGATTTCTTTCTAATTTTTGGTAGTATTCCTTTCATTAAGCCATTTGGAGAGCCCATACTGTGGCTTGCTGTGGCTAGAGGTCAGGTTGCCTGGGAGATGAGTATGTCACAAAGGCCACCCTGACTGCCAGGCCCCAGGTCATAAAGGTGGACATTGCTGGGGAGACCAGTATGTGACAAAGGTCAGCCTGGTTGCCAGGTCCCAGGTCATAAAGGTGGATATTGCCCAGCACCAACAAGTGTATGGCTGTGTGCTGGGTACTGGGGAACTGATCAAAGTCAAACATTTTTTGAATTTATAACCTAGTGGCGAATACACAAAAACAGTAAACACAGATGTAAACACAGTACAGTGAATGTGAGTCATAATTTGTATGGTTACAAGGAATGCTTTTTTAAAAATTTCCTTATTGGGGGATTAATGTTTTCCAGTTAACAGTAAATACAATAGTTTGTAGATGAATAACATTTCTCAAGTTTTCCACATAACAATACAACCCCCACTAGGTCCTCTGCCATCATGTTGCAGGACCTGAACTACAAGGAAGACTTTTACAGAGGGCGAGGGTGGGGTATGTTTCAAGGCTGACTAAAGAAGGGGGAGATGTGAAGTGAGAATCAGGATCAGTGGAGCAGTAGGGGAGGAATTTTTTTTTTTTGGTAGAGGGAACAAGGAGAACAAACACACTTGACTGAGGGTGGGTGGACAGTGTGTGTGGAAGGATGTGAAAGACAACACTATGGCTGCTGTCTGACTGGGCATGGAAGTATGTGATTTTTTTTCCACCAAGGTTATTTTTGGGGCGTTGTGCTGGCAATACAAAGTCAGCACTCCTGGCAGCCATATTTTCCTTTTCTTTTTTAATAGGACATCAGAATTTAGAGAGTAGGGAGAGAGAAAGATAGACACTTGCAGGCCTGCTTCAGTGCTTGTGAAACATCCCCACTGCAGGTGGGGAGCCTGGACTCAAACTCAGGTCCTTGCATAGGTCTTTGCACCTAAAACTATGTGCACTTAACTGGGTGCATCACACCCAGCCAAAGTGTCTGCTTAATGAGAGGAAAAAGTCAGGTTATTTGGGGCACTGTCAGTCACATCACATAGGTTGGCATTGAGGATAATCCTAATGAGGGGGTAGAAAAGGAGTGAACCCCCAAGATCTGTGCTGGGAAACACTGGCTCAGGTGGCAGTGTGGAGAATTAAGTGGAGGTCGGGAGTGCCTTTAAGAGTGATCTAAGTGACAGCTCAGGTGGTGGCAAGTGGATAAGATGTTGGACTCTGTTTCATATATTTGTTATATTTTTGCATAGAAAGTGCAAGAACAAAATTTCATTTAAGGAGTTGGAGGCTGGGCTTGAACCTGGATAGCACACATGGCAAAGTACTTCAGTATCCAAGGAAGTATTTTGCTGGCCCAGCTTGTTGGATTTTCAAGCTTAAGGTCTTGAGAATAATTTCATGGCATCCTATGTGCCAGAACGGTTCTCTGGTTCTGTCTCTTTCTCTCTACTAATTCTTTTCCTCATAGGGTTCCCCGCTCCCTAGCCCCCCCCCCTTTTTAAACTTTAATCAGGAAAATGAAAAGGCCATGCACTAGTGAAGCATGTGGGCCACTCAGGCAACAATGGATGACCTAACGTGGAACAACTGTTTCCTTTCAGAGTTATCTAAGAGAGAAAGGATGGTGACTTGGCCTGAATTGGTAGAATGAAGTATAGAGAGTGGACAGACTTAAAGACCAGTGGGAAATGAAAATCTATTGGTTGTAGTGATGGAGTAAATGACAGGATATAGCAGAAAGGAACTTCCCAAGCAGCTTTTGAGTTCAGGTCTATGCAAGTGAATCAAGTGATGATGCTATTTGTAGAGAGCAAAAGTCTTACTCAAAGACAAGATTTAAAGGAAGCTCGATTCTGGCTTTGAGTGAGTTGTGTGTGTTTTTTCCCAGAGCACTAGTCTTTTCAGGCTTATGTTTGCACTGAGGTTTGAACCTGGGACCTCAGAGCTTCAGACTTGAGTCTTTTTGTATAACCATTGTGCTATTTATTTCTCCAGTCCAAGAATATCAATTGTGGAATAATCAGGTAGGAAGTCGCATGCACAGGATCAAAAAGGTGATTGTGTGTGAGTTGGTGCTAGAGGGTTGGGGGGAGGGAACCTAGGCTTCTGAATTTGCCTTTGGCAGTGATCTGCATAGTGATGGTTGGCAAGGCCCTGGGCATGATGTAAGCAGAGGGCATGGAGGAAAAAAGAGAATGTGGAGCTAGACCTCTACAAGCTCCAACACTGATATCAAAATTGAGCAAGTGAACCTGCTAAGGGAACTGAGAAGAAATGGCAGAGAGACACAGGGAATCCCAAAAGAGAATGGTGCCACAAAGCCAGCCTTTGATGCCACAAGCCCTCATTTCCAGGGCACAGTGTGTACATGTGCAGTGAGCTTGTTGGCAAGGTAACAGTGTCAGTGAATCCTGCAAATGCCTCATTGGTTTAAGGGCAGAGAAGCATTTTTAAATATAAAAGTCATATTTTAAAACACATGTAAAATATATTCCAATTCTCTGACACACTGACATATTGGGGCATCAGGAAAAGTAGTTCAAAATCAAGAGTCTGTAAGGTTTCCAAGTCTAGTCCAACTGAATTGCAGACGCCTGAAACTTTTCTAGAGGGGGCCAGGTGGTAGCCCACCGGCTTATGTGCACATAGTGCAAACTGCAAGGAGCTGCACAATGATCCTGTTTCAATCACCTGTTTCCCCACGACCAGGGGGGAAATGTCAGTTCAAAATGTCAGTTCAACTTTAGCAAACATCAAAAATTCGAAGAGAAGTCCAAACTGTGTTCTTTCCTTCCCCAGGTGAGTGCCTTGCCACACAGGTTCCATGGACCTATCAACCCTGGCCTCCCAAACTCTCTGCCAACCACATACCACTCTGACAGCCCTGTATTAAATCTGATGACAGAACTAGAAAAGTCACATTCAAACTGAAACCAAAACCCAAAGGCATCCCCTCCGCCCCTTTTGAGTATGAGTATGAGTACCTTTTGAGACCTCAGTTTAGAAGAGGCAGGTCATAGTCAGACTCAGGCTAAAGAAGAAAAGAGTCTTCAGTCTGTGATTTCTGCATAACAAAGTCCAAGCACTCACTCATGGGAGAGATGTAGGTTTATTTCAGTATTATCAGGCTGGCTGGGGTGCTGCTCAGAACTGAGAATTCTCCTAGTGTTTTATTCAGATCTAGTGAGCAGGCAAACATTTTGGTCTATTCCTAGAATCGAATTCGAATTAAAACGAAATAATGAAACTATGGAAACATCTAAACTGAGAAAGTCTGTGTTAAAAATGAAGCCAGAAAAAGACGATGTGCAAGGTAGGCCAAAGATTGTAGCTGTCATCTCTTTACTGCTAAGCAGCAGGGAATTGTTTCTCAGCAACTCCTATGCCCAAAGTCAGTACAATTAGAGTTATAAGAAATGTGTCCTTCTAAGAAACAGATCTTTTAGAATTTTCTTTTTTTATTTTTTAAATTATTTTCTCTTCTGTTGCCCTTTTTATTGTTGTTGTAGTTGTTATTGTCATCGATGTTGTCATTGTTGGGTAGGACAGAGAAATGGAGAGTGGAGGGGAAGGCAGAGAGGGGGAGAGAAAGACAGACACCTGCACACCTGCTTCACTCCCTGTGAAGCAACTCCTCTGCAGGTGGGGAGCCAGGGGCTCGGACCGAGATACTTAAACCAGTCCTTGTGTTCTGTGCCACGTTCGTTTCACCAGCTGCGTAATCCCGACTCCCAAGAAATATGTTCTTCTAAGAATCAGCTCTTCTAGAATTTTCTATCACACCTTACTTAACTGTAATCCCTAATATTCTCAACTAAGACTCTTTGCTGGCTCTCTACTAATTAAAAGAGTCAAAGTTCAGATGGCTACCGGGCCGGGGAGGGGTGGCCTAGGTAGGTAACAAATGCATCAAGTGAGCTGCATGTAACATGTTCCATATATACATGTATATGTACATGTATATATGTATTCTGAGTACCAGTTTTACAACTGTGTTATATGGCTTAATAGAAAATAGTAGGGTTCTCATGTCTGTAGCTGATGTGACTTTGTTTGATACATACGTAGAAATACAAAGGTTTTATTTATTTTTTCTAAGTTAATAGTGATGGCTAGAAGTTACTGGACAATGATTGATTGAGAGGTGGTGCAGTGGGGGCAGCAGACAAGACAAGGTCACTGCAGATGTCCCGCGCATGTCTGCCTGGCAGTGTGCCAAATCAGGCATTTCATGTGAGAATGAAGTTTGGGTCATGGCCAGGTTTGCAGGAACAGACTAAAGTCTTGTGTGGTGCACTACATTTAGGAGCTGAAGCTACTTTCTGATCTCCTCACAGCTTATATAAATGCATTGGCGAGGGGTTTGGAGGATAAATGGAGGGTTTACACTACTCTGTTGCATGAGTGCAGGGAAGAACATAGACAGCCACACATTTTCAGGTGCCATTCTATTTGGCTTGCTTGAGCCACCAGGCCTTGGGTTTGAAAAAGAAAGTTCTTGACTTTGAAACATTTTCTCAGGGAGCAAAACAAACATAGAGAAGCCCAATCAGTTTGGTTTCATTTGAAATACAGTCTTTGTAGAAGGAAAGGTTAGTAGCCTGCAAAAACAGAATGACACTTCCAGTGTGCGTTTGTTTTATTTATTTTCTTTTTCCTTGCAAAGTTGAGACTAAAATCAGAAAAAGAAGAATGCATGAAGAATGCTGCTTATAACCTTGGTGTCACAGATGCTATAAAATCATAGGGGAATCAGAAATGCCACTTTTTTGTAAGAGTTGCTTTTGCTTCTCTTGCATATAACCCTCCCTGGGAATGTTTGAACCCACCCTCTAGAGGGCAGATTGAAGGGATGCCAGTGGGCTTTAGAAGAGTAATGCTTCCTCTCTCGGTGGGTCTGTCAGTATACCTCAATGCTGCAGCCTTCACACTGGCTCTCTCTGATCCAGTTAAAGAAAATATCATCCATACTGCCAGTATTCGAGCCCATAGGAGACTTTATTATAAGAGGCAAAAATCAGAACACTCTGGAGGCTGAGAAGCGACAGAGAAATATTCAATTTCTAAAACTTCCTGTGGAAGCCGCTGCAGGTGACAAGAAACAGATTATCCCCAGCCACACAAAAAGTCTGCAGCAAGCGAAAGAAATGACACAGAAAAATTACAGGTTAGGGGCCTGGGCCTACCTACCCCACCATAACACTCTTCTCCTTTCTCTCCCTCTCATCCCCCACCCTTTGACACCGACCTTAGTAGAAACATGTGTGGACACATCGAGAGCCATGACTGACCCTAGCTCGCCCCAGCCTGCTTCTTTCTCATCTCAACTCCCCAGTCAACTTCTGAGGCTGTTGCATATCACAGGCCACCTTATGGGATGAGTATATATCCCAGCTTATGGGATGTGGGATTAATGTTACACATTCAACAGTAAATACAACAGTTTGTACATGCATAGCATTCCGCAGTTTTCCACATAACAATACAAACCCCACTAGATGCTCTGTCATGGTTTTGGAACATGAACTCTCCCCCGACTGCACCTGAGTCTTTTATTTTGGTTCAATAGAGCAACTGCAGTTCTGGTTCTATATGTGTTTTCTCTTCTGATCTTGTTTTTCAACTTCTGCCTGGGAGTGAGATTATCCCATATTCATCCTTCTGTTTCTGACTTATTTCATTTCAAATGATTTCTTCATGCTCCATCCAAGATGGGCTGAAAATGGTGAAGTCACCATTTTTAATCACTGAGTAGTACTCCATTGTGTATATAGAACACAACTTGCTCAGCCATTCATCTGTTGTTGGACACCTGGGCTGCTTCCAGGTTTTGGCTATAACAAATTGTGCTGCTAAGAACATATGTGTACACAGATTTTTTGGATGGGTGTTTCGGCTTCCATAGGATATATCCACAGGAAAGGTATTGCAGGATCACAGTGTAGGTCCATGAGATGAGTTTTTAGATGAGTTAAAGGAAACAAACCACTTTTGAGTGGGGATTCATTGATGGGAAGAGGGTTTCAGCTGTTTTGGTTTGCCTTTACTCAAGAAAGCTTTGTTTTATCTTTTGTGGAGGGTGAGGGACAGAGTGTGGGATATTTCCTTTTGGAAATAACAAGTTTGAAGCAGGGAGAGTGACTTTACATCCTTGGCTTATGGACTGTTCTGTTCTAAGAGCAGAGCTGAAGAATCATGGGTAAATGAACAGTCAGTTAGTTATGGAGTCATGGGTAATGGGTGCTATACAAAGTGAGACACCCAGCAGGGAACAGGCACACACCATCCTTCCACAGGGTTCCTTTCCCCTCTCCTCAGCCCTCTCTACTCACCACCCAGGTGCAGAACCTCTAGTCCCGGGCCATGGAGGTTGACAGCTAGCCTGGGAAAGAGTGATGATCTTTTGTCTTATTTTCATTTGTCAATGCGGAAAGTTAACATGTGCCTGACTGAGAAGGTGAAAAACTTGCCAAATCAGATGGAGCCTGTCCCTTCAGATGCTATCAAAGCCGCAATATACCAAAAAAAATTTTCCCCCTGACCTTAGGTAAAGCTTATAGTGGAGCTGGGAATTAAACTGGAACATAAAAGAAAATGAAAGTCACTTGCACAACCACTGTGCTCTATCAGTAGCCCCAAATATTCTAAATGGCCAATTAACCAATTAACCAATTGTTATCCTGGGTAACCCATGAATAACTCCTCCTACTTCCTCTCCTGCTACTCCTACTTCCTCTTCTTCCTGTCTCTACTCTTCTGTCACTCTGGATAATGATGATACAGAGGATTGAACCTGAGACTTCAGAGCCTCAGACATGCAAGTCTTTTGCAGAACTGCCATGCTATTTTTACCACTGGGATACAATCTCTTCTAGAGAAGATGTTTTGATTTTAGTGGAAGGCATTTCCTCCCCCTCTCCCAGCTAGGCTCATCATTTGTGGCAGTGAGTGAGAGGAGGACACACTAGGGGCTAGGGGAACAGGTACTGGGGAGGGGTTGCAGTCCTTTTCTCCTTTTCTCAGTTTTGAGGAAGGCTTCTCACCATCACCTGTGCTTCCTCCCCTCCAGGGCCCCAGACAAACTATTTATTTTGGATCAGTGTAATGACTACAAACGCTGCAAACAGTGTCTGCGATACCCATCCAACAAGGGCAAGACCTACTTCTGGCCCTACAACAAACGCTTGCCAGGGTCACCCATGCTCATGTGAAGCAAGAGTCCGGTCCTTGCCCCCAGTTGTCTTGGGACTCCAGCTGGATGCCGCCTAGGAGCTTGCAGAGGAAATTGTGTCTGTCCTCCCTCCCTTTGTGAATCCATGTGTGCCTGACCACCAGCCTCCCCCCAGTCAACCTGAACCCAGAGCATAATGTAACAGCTGCAGGGAGGAGTTATGTAGCCTCACCCTAGGGTGGAGTGCTGTCCTCCACCCACACCCCTGACATCAGTCCAGCCTCAGCCTCACAGCACCTGCTGCCAGGGTGGCAGAGGTGAAGGCACCCAGCCTTATCTGAGCTGTGGTGCGCTGCCCTCAAACCTGCCCCCCCACACAAACCCTCCCCTCACAGTCTACTTCATCCCTCCCTGGCCATACCCTCATACCCCAGTTGACCCCTACCCCAGCCAACCATCCTCCCTGCAGTCTATCTCCCATCTCCCTATCCACCACACTCCCCTCATCCACCACCCTCCCTACAGTCTACCCCTGTCCCCCATCCACCACCCTCCCCTTATCCACCACCCTCCCCTCATCCACCACCCTACCCTCATCCACCACCCTACCCTGCAGTCCACCTCCCTTGCCCCAGTCCACGTCCACATCCACTCAGAGTCCACTACCCACCCGACTCAGTCCACCCTCACCCCACACCAACCTGGCTGTGGTGTGCTGTCTTCACCCTCACTCTACCCCACAGTCTACCCCCTCCCCTCCAAATCCACACCTCTCCCTTACTGCACCCCTCCCCTCCCAGTCCACTACCACCCACCAGTCCATTCAGCTCACCCCCACTGGACTCCCCACTATCAAAGCACCCAACCATTACTCCACCCTCCCTCTACCCCCACATTCTGTCCATTCTCAGCCCTAAAGCTACCCATTGCCAGAGTGGCTGGGAAGAGCCACCCAGCCTCCATTTGGCTTTGATATATTGCCCCCCCCCAACCAGTGCAACCAAAGTTCACCTTTTTGCACCCCCCTCTCTAAGTCCAGCCTCCTCCCTTCACCTTCCCTGTCCCTCCTCATCCGCTGTACCTGCTGCCAGGGAGGAGACACCCAGCCTCACCCTGACTGATGTTTCAGCCTCCTCCTCCCACCAGTCCTCTCCCCTGCCTCATTAGACCCCCTTCCACTCCCATTAGTCCACCCTCCCTCCACCCCCCACCTGTCTATCTTCCTTCTCTTACCAAACCCCTCCTCTCCTCCATCCAACCCTCCTCCCATTAGTCCACCCTCTGCCCACCCCACCCCCCCAGTCCACCCTCAACCCCACAGCACCTGCTACCAGGACAGCTGAGGACAAGGCACCCAGCCTAACACTGGCTGTGCTGTGCTGTTTTTGACCCCGGCCCCCACCACTGCACCCCTCCCCCCACTCAAAACCCCTCCAACCTCCTGTCCTCCTTCCACCACCCCATCTCCCTTCTAAAATCAGGCCCACAATACCTGCTGCCAGAGCATCTGGGAGGCACCCAGCTTCCCTGGCAGCCAGGGCCATGGGGTTGAAGGTGGACAGGAGATGGGGTGGTGGTGAAAGGAGGGTAGTTGGGGTGAAGGGGTGTTTAGTGTGGAGGAGGGGTGGAATGGTGGGGGGGTGGGCATTGATGACCAGGAATGAACATCACAGCCAGTTAGGCTGCGTGCCTCCTCCTCAGTTGTCCTGGTAGCAGGGCCTGGGGGTTAGGGGTGGATTGGGGGGGGGGTATAGGGAGGATTCACCATACTCAACAACCCCTCACCCCCACCCCCTACCCCCACCACTCAACCTGCCTCTACTCCTTTCAGCACCAGCAACCCAACCACCCTCCTTACACCCTCCCAGTGCACCCTCAGGGCAGCTGGGAAGAAGGCACCCAGCTTCATACTGAATGTGGTGAGCTCTCCTCACTCCCTACATCCACCAGTCCATCCCTCTCTTTGCCTCAGATCCCCTGGGACTAGTCCAGCACCACTGTCAACCTCACAGCCCTGATACCAGGACAGCTGGAGAGGGTGCTCCCAACCTAACTCTTGATTATGCATCTATCACCACCCCCCACCCCACACCAGACTACTCTCATCCTTCCCACTAAACTCCCCTATCTGCCAGTCTAAACCCCTGCCTTCAATCCTCCCCATTCCTCTATTCCAGCCCATCCCCATCCCACCCCTCCCCCACTCAAATTCCACACACCCCACTCTACTCCTCCCTGAACCCACCCCCTCCCCCCTCCAACCCTCCCCCATTCCATTCCCTCTCCCCCACTTCATCCCTCCCACAACCCACTCCTTCCCAATTCACCCCCTCCCCCATTCCACTCATTCTCCCCCACTCTACTCCTCCCCAAATCACCCCTCCCCACTTTACTGTGTCCCCCATTCCACTCACTCTCCACCATTCTACCCCTCCTCCAACCCGAATTCCCTTCTCAAATCCACCTTTCTCCCCCCACTCCAACTGTCCCCATTCCACCTCACTCCACCAAACTCCTTTCCCCCCACTCCACCAGTTCCCCTCAGTCCACTCCAACCCCTCTTGTCCACCAGTGCAGCCTCCTGTCCTCCAAGCTCAACCAAATCACTGAATTCCAGGGCAGCTGGGGAGGGGGACCCCAGCCTTACCCCGAGCTGTGCAGTGCTGTCTTCATTCTCATGCCCTTGGCACCCAGTCCATGCTCCTCACAGCATCTGCTGCCAAAGAAGTTGGGGAAGAGGCACCCAGCCTCACCTTGCCTGGGGTGCATCCCTGCTTGTGCCTGTACCCTCCTTGTGTTATCACCCCGTCCTTGTCTAAGAAAGCACAACCTCCTCTTGGAATTTGTTAAAAACAATAAAGCTTTTCTATGTGCCTGCTTGCTCTTAATCTTTTTTCTTTCTTTTCTTTTCTTTTTTGTCATCAAGACTTCACCACTCTGGTCTGACTTTTTGAGAGACAGAAGCAGCACTGAATTTCCCTCAATTCTGTGGGTGCCAGGTTTGAACCAGGGTCATGCACGTGACAAAGCAGCACACTGTTCAAAGCTATTTTTCCAGTCCATAGTTTTTTATCTAATGTGGTGCCTTGTTCCAGGAGGAATCCAGGGGCCTCATGCCTGCTCATTGTGACTGAGCTACCTTCCCAGACAATCTGTAAGTCTGTATTTTTAGAGAGAAGACAAGATCAAAGTACTGTCCCATCATCCATGGAGCCCCATCCAGGGCTTCAGCCCTCCAGGCAATTCTTTCAGACAGAGTGAGAGCAGGAAAGACCCCAGCAGGGCAGCTTCCTCTAGTGTGGTGGGGGCTGGGCTCTAGCCAAGGTTGAGTGTAGGGCCAAGCAGGCCTCTGTTCAGGGAAGCTTTTCTGCCAGCCCTCCACTGGCCTTTGTCCAGGGTGCTCCCATTTAGTGGTAGGTCTCCAACTTTGGGCCTCCTATATCAAGGCTTTATCACAGCCCCCTCCTGGGTCCCTGTGTGTAACAGCTTTCTGTACCTAAGTGCAAGGAGCCCAAGGCCCTGTGCTAGTGTAATTCCATTGCTCAGAGGCCTCCAGCTTCAAATGTTTTACTGTGTCCAGAGGGGGAGAGAGACTAAAGTTACCCTAGCACTGTTCCCCTGACCATGAAGCTCCCCAACACTTTTACCATTCATGGTGCTCCCATGTGGTACTGGGGTTCGAACCCAGGGCCTTAGTATGAAGAGCTATGTTCTGCCTCTCTTCTCCAGGACAGTTACTTGTGAATCTGATAATGTCTCCCAAGCCTGGACTTTTCTGAAGGAATGAATGTTTTGGAACACCCCCCAACCCCCATGAATCTTTCAACCCAAATCCAGGAGTCATGGGACAGAGCTATGCTTTGGGGACACTACACTGAGTGTCAGCACACTGGGAGATATGGAGAGACTAAGACCTGGGCCAAAGGGGCCCGTTGTGGCTGACAGATGGCAGTGTGGCTCTAGGCAGAGCAGGCAGCAGGGGTTTCCTGAGTGTCTGCTTCCTGTGTCATGCAGTGACATCACTGGCACACTCAATGTCAAGGACTGAACTCAGGATCTCATGATTGTGACTTGTGTATTTTAGTCACTGCTCCACCGACTCTGCTCTCTCACTGCTCAGCTGCATGCCCTGAACCACTCTCCTCCTGGCCAAGTGACTCCCCACACTGCACTTCTCTCCCCACCAGCAGTCATGGGCACTGCCAGGGCCGAGGTCCAGGTGGGGCTTTTAGATTTCTCACAAACTTAGGTTCAGAGCTGGCAACAGAAATCTGGAGAAATCCTTAAGCCAGATGTAGAGGGAGGCTCTAAAAAGATGGCCATTTAGGGCCTGTGGGACAAGATATCCCTGGGTTTCTGCTCTTGCACAGAGTTTAGGGATAGACAGTGACAAGGACAGCCATCAGAGGTTATCTGTATTGTGGGTGTCCCTCCATTTCCCCTCCCCCAGCCCTGCAGTAATGGCATAAGACCTTCTGCACACTCATGGCTTCCTTAGGCCATGTGTAGCTGTCCAGTGAGAAGGAGTCATAGTCAGGAGTGTAGACCAGGAAGTAAACAAACACCTCCTTGTCCAAGGGTTCCAGGTAGTAAGTGGCCAGGTTGTGCTTGTAGGCATAGTCAAAGACCTGTGAGGGGTGGGGGTGGGGGATAAAGGGAATTAGTGTGCCCCTAAGCAGGGCACCAGCTAGGGGAGCAGGGACAGTTACGAGGACTATATGCTATGAAGCTCTTCAATTCAATTCTAGGGAATGAAAAAACACAGAAACAGTAATATGGGGCCAGGTAATAGCACATATGGTTGAGCACACGTGCTAAAATGCCCAGTGACCAGGGCTCAGGCTCCCAGTCCCCATCTTCATGGTAGATGCTGCAAGTGATAGAGCAGTGCTGCAGGTGTCTCTCTGTCTCCATCTACCCCTTCCCTCTAAATTTCTGATTCTGTCCAATAAATATTACAAATATTAAAAAATTACTGTGGAAATAAATACATACTACAGGTATGGTCATAGCAGCACTATTTGTAACAACCTAAGTTTCGAAGCAACCAGATGCCCAATGACAGATGAGTCGCTAAGAAAGTGGAGCCCTGGTGGAACACTGATCAGCTGTGAAAAATGACAAGTTCATCTCCTTTTCCTCATGTGGATGAAACTTGAAGGAACCATGTGAAGTGAGATTAGCCCAAAAAAGAAGGATGAATACTGGATGATCTCACTCACAGGCAGATCTTAACAGTCAAGGACAGAAAGGGAAAATTCCAAGTAAATTTGAACTGAATTTCATGCATTGCACAAAAACAGCAAAGGATTATGGGGAAGGAGGCAGCAAAAGAGCTGTGGGGAGCTTGAAGGGAGGGTTTCTGGTGCAGGATGGAACAGAAACACCTAAATTAGGATTGAGAGTGTTCTGCAGATGACAGATTGCACCCATGTTTCAACAACTGTCCTGTAAACCACTATCCAGCCAACATAACAGTAAAAAATTGGTTTAATCAACAAAAAAGATGTAAGATATACATGTATATGTATATTAATAGAAATAACAATATAATAATGTCCTCAGCACTCCTGGAATCATCAAAGATAACTTCGCTGCTCCACATTTGTTTTTTCCACTAGGGATATTTCTGGGGTTCAGTGCCTGCATGACTCCACTCTTCCCTGTGGCTATTATTTTTTAATGAGACAGAGATAGTGGGAGAGAGAAGTGAGAGACAGAATTAGAGGGAGAGACATGAGGGGAGCCACTTGCAGCACTGCTTCACTGCTCATGAAGCTCCCTCTGCAGATGGGGATCTGTTGCTTGAACCTGGGTCACTTGTGCTTTCTGCAAGGTGAACCATCTCCTGGCCCCTCTGATTTATGTTTATGGCCTGGGCTCTCAGGTCCCATTTCTGGTTCCATACAGTCTTCTGTGTATACACATGTGCATTCACACATATGTACACACAAGAGACATACATGTACACACATGTGCAGCCTAGTACTCACATACCTGTGTGTGCACAAACATAAGTGGGAGCCCTGGGTGAGAGCATGTCTGACAGGAAGCAAGCAGGGGACAGCCCTGGCAGCACACTCCTAGCTTCCTATGCACGATTCTCCCCTCCTCCCGCAAGCCACAGAGAAGGCCACTTGCCTCCCTGCCATTGCCACAGGGCAGAGGTCCTCACTTTGATGGTGATTCTCAGAGACACATGGAACTGAGGTCGGGTACAGTCTCCTCTGTGACAGGTGCTGCTCTGACACCTCCTGGGCAATTTGCTGGGGTGGGGCGGTCGGTGAAGTTGGGGAGAGGATGAGAGAGTGGGAAGAGAGAAACAAGCTGAGTTTGGCCATTTCCAGAACAAAGCCAAAGTCTGAGCCTTGGCTTGGTGCCCGGATAGCCTAAGGGTGCTTCTCCTGAGCAAGTGCTCTCTGGGTTAGAGGGAACTCGACTGGAGCCAACCTAGGCTGCTGCATGGGAGAGGGATAAGGAACTTGTGCCTGGCTAGCCTAGCAGGAGAGAGACTCTGGGATTCTCAGAGCCCTAAGGCAATTCCAAGTTTCTGCCTCCATAAAGCTAGTCTCTTCGTTCTCCCCTCCATTCCTTCCTTTTTTGCCACTATGGTTATTTGGGGCTTGGTGCCTTTGATGCTCCACCGTTTCTGACAGTCATTTTTTTAAATAGAATGTGTGTGTGTGTGTGTGTGTGTGTGAGAGAGAGAGAGAGAGAGAGAGAGAGAGAGAGAGCAGGAGAGATACCTGCAGCACTGTTCCACTGCTTGTGATGTGTCTCCTTTGCAGGCTCGAACCTTGATCTCAGGTCTTTACACATGGCAGCATGTGTGCTCTCCTAGATAAGGCACCACCAGGCCTCAAGTCCTGTCTCCATTAGGTGCAATGGAAGCTTACAGAAGGAAGTGCCAGATTTTATTTCCTGGGCACATATTCCCACTTTTACTTGGTAGACATGTTATGTTGGTTTTGGTCAACATTAGAATAAACTGTGACTTTACCTCCTTCTATCCCAGTTATCAGGATTGTATATTTAAAAGCTCAACTCTAAAAGGACAAATGTGATGAAAGAGCGGTATATAAAAAGCTCTAGAAGCCCAGGAATGTTGCTTTTTTGAGAACTACAAACTGCTACCTAGCATTGTGAATGTTGGTGTGTGGATGGTAGAATACTGTGCCTCCACCCATCTACCTGGTTTCCTCATGTGAGTTTGGGGTGCCCTGGCTCCTTCCTCTAACAGTAGGCCTGTCAGTGTACCCCAAAGCTTCAGCCTTCACTCTGGCCCTCTCTGTTCTGGCTGAAACACCGACTTTACAGGCTGCCCATCTATGAGTCCATGGGCACTTCACCATTGTTGGGAAAAATGAGAAAGAGGCAGTGAAGCATAGACTGTATGGAAGAACAGATGGAAGCCACTGCAGGAGACAAAAGAAAAATGATCCCAAGCCACATTGAAAGTCAGCAACAAGACAAACACATGCTACAGAAAAACCAAGAACAGTAAGGGGCCTGGGCCTGCCTTCTCCACCATAACCCCCTCCTCCTTTCTCTGCCTCTCCTCTCCTCTTTCCCTAGACACCTTACTAGAAACATGGGTGGACACATGGAGAGTCCATGACTGGCCCTAGCTCACCCCGCCCTGGTTCTCATCTCACTCTCCCCAGTCACCCGCTGAGGCTGTTGCTTGTCACATGCCAACCTATGAGATGAGGTTTTAGATCAGTTAATGGAAACAAGCAGCTTTGAGTGGAGATTCATTGACCAGAAGTGGGTTTTGGCTGAAAGCAAGGAGACCTGGACTCCCCAGTTGTCAGAGAACTAGGGTTCACTGTATCTGCTCATGTCATTGACTCTTTTTCTTTCTTTCTTTCTTTCTTTCTTTCTTTCTTTCTTTCTTTCTTTCTTTTTTGTTGAAAAATCTTATTTATTTTGGATAGAGATAGGGAGAGAGGCAGAGAGATACCTGTAGCACTTCATCCCTGAAGCTGGGGACCTGAGGCTTGAACCTGGGTCCTTGCACACTGTAATGTATGCCTTCAACTAGGTTCACCAACACCTGGCCTCTCCCTTTACCTCTTATTTCAAAGAGTGAGAGCAGAACCAGATTTCCCACTGAATCCAAAGGAGAGAGGACTTGG
The DNA here is from genome assembly GCF_950295315.1 of Erinaceus europaeus. Taxonomy (NCBI): domain Eukaryota; kingdom Metazoa; phylum Chordata; class Mammalia; order Eulipotyphla; family Erinaceidae; genus Erinaceus; species Erinaceus europaeus. The sequence goes on along the minus strand of NC_080178.1, from coordinate 50,155,596 downwards.
GGGGAGGTGGTTTTTGTGGATGGAGTTAGACTTTTGCTTTCCCTCCAAGCATTTATCAGAAAGAACAGGATTGAACAAACAAAATCAATTTAAGCCTACAGAAAGAATGGAATAAAGATGTGCTGAAGCAGCACTGAGATGAAGATGCCAAAGCTTTTGACAAGTAATTGCCTTCTGGGGTTGCAATTTGCCTCCTCTCCCCATTTCCTCCACTCTGATCTGGGGATCTATAGAGCTTCATGCAAATGAGTGGGGATTGCCAAGGGAACTCTATAGAGGATAGAGCTCTGAGTTTAGTGTGGGGACAGTTGTGTTGCCTGTTAAATATCTACCAACAGTGTTTTGATCTGCCTCTACTTGAGGGAGCTTTGTTTTCCTTTTGTGGAGGGTGGGGAATCCTGGGTGGATCAGATGGCAGGTTATTTCTCTTTGGAAATAACAAGTTGGAAGCAAGAATAGTGACTTTCCATCCCAGGCTTATGAAGTGTTCAGATAAGAATGGAGCTGGAGAGTTATGGATACGTGGGAGAGTCAGTTAAGAACAGAGCTGAAGAATCATGGGTAAGTGGGAGAGTCAAGAACAGTGCTGAGGAATCATGGGTAAGTGGGAGAGTCAGTTAAGAACAGAGGTAAGGAATCATGGGTAACTGGGAGAGTCAGTTAAAAACAGAGGTGAGGAGTCATGGGTAAGTGGGACAGTCAGTTAAGAACAGAGGTGAGGAATCATGGGTAAGTGGAAGAGTCAGTTAAAAACAGAGTTGGAGAATCCTGGGTAACTGGGCAGTCAGTTAGGAATGGAGCTGAAGAGTCATGGGTAATTTGTGCTGAACAAAGTGAGACACCCCGCAAGGGAACTGTCACAGACCATCCTCCCAGAGGGCACCTGTCCCCTCTCCTCAGCCCTCTGTCTCTACTCACCACCCAGGAGTAGAGCCTCTAGCCCAGGGCCATGGAGGTTGACAGCTAGCCTGGGAAATAGTGATGATCTTTTGTCTTATTTTCATTTGTCAATGGGGAAAATTAACATGTGCCTGACTGAGAATGTGAAAAAGTTGCCAAAACAGATGGAGCCTATCCCTTCAGATGCTATCAAAGCCTCAGTATGCCAAACATTTTTTTTTTCTGCACAGAGCTCTGCTCAGGCTTATAGTGAAGTTGGGGGGATCAAACTGGAACATATAAGGAAATGAAAATCATTTGCAAAACCTCTATGCTATATCTCCAGCCCCCAAATATTTTAAATGACTAGTTAATAAATTGTTAACGTGGGTAACCCATGGATAACTCCTCATGTTCCTCCTTGGTCTTCTACTCTTCTTCATCTCTCTACTCCTCCTTCACTCTGGCTGATGATGATACAGAGGATTGAAATTGGGACCACAGAGCCTCAGACATGCAAGTCTTTTGCAAAACCACCATGCTCTCTTTCCCACTGGGATACAATCTCTTCTAAAGGAGATATTCTCATTTTGGTGGAAGGAATTTCATTGCCCATCATTTGTGGCAGTGAGTGAGAGGATAAGACAAGGCTGAGAGCTAGGGGAGCAGGCACTGGGGGGGGGGGGTCACTGTCCTTGTCTCCTTTTCACAGTTTTAAGGGAGGCCTCTTACCATTGCCTGTGTCTCCTTCCCAGTTGTCCTGGTTGCAGGGGCTGGAGGGTTGAGGGTGGACTGGGGGGCTTGAAGGAGGTATCCAACTGAATTGGAGGCACCCACTAAACCCCAAATCCCACCCACTATCACCACTAGTTGACCTGCCTCTACCCCTCTCAGCACCGCAACACACCTTACCCCATTCAACATCCCACACCCAAACCACCATCCTTCCACCCTCAGGGCAACTGGGGACAAGGCACCCAGCCTAAGACTGATGTGGTGTGCTCGCCTAAACCCCTACATTCACCAGTCCACCCCACACCATCCCATCAAACCCCCTCCAATTAGTCCAGGATCTCTCCCCCAATCCCCACAACCAGTCCACCCTCAACCTCACAGACCTGACACCAGCACAGCTGGGGAGGAAGCACCCAGCCTAATTCTGGATTCCCTATTTGTCCTCTCTATGCCCCCATGTACCACAGAGAGGAAAAATGAAAGAAGGATCAAGAGAATGAGAAGATTCTACAGAGACACCATTCTAATCTAATATCTTTGTTTTTTCTTTTTATTCCCTGCCTTATTAGGTCCATTATGACCTGCATTCAAGAGCTATGCAGAGTATCTGTCAACCAGCTTCTCCTACACTCTTACATTCCTCTGCAGGTAGGACCCCCACAGACCTATTCTGAGTTGATGTAGACACTGCACATCAAGCAGAATTGGGGCCACTCCTGCAACCCGAGGGGCTCAGCCTATCAAACCCATCTTCTTCTTCTTCTTCTTCTAGCGTTTGCCCTTCTTCCATAGCCAGTCAACAGTGTCAGGTTGAAAGCTGTCAGGAGCTGCTTGTAGCTGGCTTTGAAAGTGACTGGGATCCATGTGGATTCAGTCAGCTAGGAAGGATCGTCAGTTTCCCCAATGAATGGGTACTCACGGGATGCACCATGAGAAGGTCGATCCAATGCATCCAATCAAACCCATCAAGCCTGGCCGACACTCCTACCTATGATGGTTGTGGGCTTCACCTGCCAGAAAACCTCCTCCAAGGTTTCTCAGCATGGTCATGAGAAAAAGTCTCTTTCTCAGGGCTCAGATGGCTCCTCCCCTGCAGGAAAGAAAGAAGGCATGTGGCTGTGGGGAACCTGGGCAGAATTGCTGCATTTGAGCCACAGAGAGTAGTCTGTGTACTTCTTTCTGAGAGAGAGAGAGAGAGAGAGAGAGAGAGAGAGAGAGAGAGAAAGAGGAGAAACACACATACACATACACACACATGCATGCACACACACACACAAGCGCACACACACACACACACGGAAGGGGAGCCACCACAGCACCATGGCTTCTCCCAGTACAGTGACAACCTCCCATGTGGTGCTAGGGTTTGAATCTGATTCAAGTGCATGGCAAGGCATGCACCCTGCCCATTGAAATAAATAGCTCTAGATGCATGTGTCCATGGTTCTTATAATATAATAATAATAATAATAATATTGTCAGCACTGTTATTGCCCAGGCTCAGTGCTTACATAACTCCACTACTCATGGAAGTCACTATTTCCTTCTTCCTTTCTTTCCTTCCTCCCCACTCCTCCTTTTCTTGTCTTTTCTTTTTTTCCCCCTTACTTTATAGAGACAGAGAGTGATAGAAAGGGAGTAAGGAGAGACATCTTCAGCCTGTTGTATAATTTGGGAAACTTTTCCTTTGCAGGTCAGGACCACACTTGAACCCAGGTTCTCACAAATGGGAACATGTGTGCTCTACCAGTGTGCCACCTCCTAGCCCCAGTTTTTACACTTTCTGTTCTGACCTTTGAACTGTCTCGCAGGTCCCTCTTCCCAGTTTTCTAAGCTAGTGGAATCTGGGACTTGAGTTCAGGCTCTAAGTGACATCTGAGTGGGATCACTCTGTGCTGCAGGGTAATTACCTTTCTCTCTATTTCTCTCACATTTTCTCCCTTTCTATTTCTCTTGAACTCTTCCTCTACATAAAAAAGGCAGCCAGGACTAGTGAAGCAGTGTAGGAACTGAGCCCCAGTGGTAACCCTGGGGCTCAATCAATCAATCCATTGATCCATTGATCAATCAATCCATTGATCAATCAATCAATCCATTGATCCAAATAAAGAGCAGACCCTGCCCTGCTCCTCCTCCTCTCCTTCCTGCCAGGATTGCCTCCTCACAGGTGAGCACCCCATCTCCAGCTGCTGTAAGACACCCCACGTCTTGCCCCCAGACCAACCCACCTTGACAATGAGTCCCCTGGAGTCCACCATCCAGATCTTCTTGGTGGCCTCAGCCGCAGGGATGCCTTCCCTCTCCAGGGCCATAACCAGGAGGTGAGTGATGCCCAGGGCAGCCTGGGGGTGCCACACAGGACAGGCTCAGAGCCAGGGAGGCAGCAGCCAACCCTCCTCCCTCCACACCTGGGGCATGCAGGGATCCTCAAATGAGAGAGGGTGCAAAAAGCCCACAGGTCTGGAGGTTCCTCCAATGCAGTGGCCGTGCACATGGCAAAGGAGTGCAGTGTCCAGATGAGGCATCGTGCCAGGCTGCCTCTAGGCTTCTCCATTTCCTGGCAGCACCTACCTCCCCTGCTCCTTGGAAGACAAACACATGGCTAGAGAGCCGGCTTCCGGTGACCCACAGAGTCGCAAGCATACTGGCCACCACGGAGGCTGTGCCTGTGACAGAGCAATCTGGGCTCAGCTTCTTTGTTGGGGGCGGGTGCCCTGTGTGTCCAGCTGGCTCCCAGAGAGACCGAGGAAGACCTAAGTAACAGCCTGTTATGAAAAGACAGAAGCTGCTGTGTAGCCCTCCCACGGTCATTCTGGGATCATTTCTGGTATTGACCTCAGTGCCTGTAAACAGATTCCAGCAGAACACTGCATAGAGCAGGACAGCATTTTTTGTTGCTGCCAAAAGCAAAATCAAAATAATATCACAAAATAGAAGAAGACAAAGACCCAAACAGAGACGCACCACCTGCACCAAGAAGAACCTAGAGGGCTTCCTCATCAAGAAACAAGCCCAGCATGGAAACAGAGACAGTGTGAATTTCCACTCATAAGCAAACACAGAAATGGATCAGATAAAATAATGATAAGCTTGTGGATGTTAAAACCAGTGAATGGGAACCAGAAGGGAAGAGATGCACTCCGGGGAGAGGGAGGAAATCAGGGCCAGGGGGGGCGCTGATTTTCCTTCTCCCAACATCCCCCCCACACACACACACACCAGCCCTTTACATTGATTTTTGGTGTGGGGACTCATGCACAGTCTTTGGCCTACATTTTATGCCCAGTGGATCACCAGGGCCTTACACTACTGCAGACAGGGGAGAAGAGATTTGAACATGAATTTATAGCTTGATTTGCAGAGCATGTAGATTGTCTGGGGACCTAGTAGGAGGAGGTCTCTTGGGCTCATGAAATCATATTCAACTCAAAAAACTTTCTAGACCCAGAGAGGGAGTCACAAATCTGAACTCACACTTAGATTTTACAACACAAAGATAGATAAATCTTTCCCTGAATGAGAATAGGCCCTCAAAATCCAACAAAAAACCTATGGTCCTTTAAAAAGAAAGAAGTCACTCAATGATTACAAGGGTGAGGACAACCCAGAAGTAGTCATTTCAGACACCAAGTTGTAGATGTTATCATTAATACCAACCTTGACTTCCCTGGGAAGACGACCTCACCATGTATACTGGAACACCAACTCTTCAGAGCCCTGCCCCACTA